>NW_028127559.1:0-5000 GCF_965231255.1 Vanellus vanellus
GGGTGGGGGGGAATCCCAGTTTGGGGTCCTTTTCCAGTTTGGGAGGGGTCCCAGTCCCACTCTGGGAGATCCTGTCCCAGTTTGGGGGGTCCTGTCCCAGTTTGGGGGTTCCTTTCCCAGTTTGGACTCCCAGTTTGGGGGGGCACCTCCCAGTTTGGGGGGGGGGAGGGGTATGGGAATGGGGGGGAGGTTTGGTGTGGGGAGGAATCCCAGTTTGAGGTCCTTTCCCAGTTTGGGAGGGGTCCCAGTCCCAGTTTTGGGGATCCTGTCCCATTCTGGGGGGTCCTAACCCAGTTTGAACTCCCAGTTTGGGGGGCCCCTCCCAGTTTGGGGGGGAGGGGAATGGTGTGGGAATGGGGGGGAGGTTTGGTGTGGGGGGAATCCCAGTTTGGGGTCCTTTCCCAGTTTGGGAGGGGTCCCAGTCCCACTCTGGGGGATCCTGTCCCAGTTTGGGGGTTCCTAACCCAGTTTGGACTCCCAGTTTGGGGGGGGCCCACCCAGTTTGGGGAGGGGGGGAAGGGTATGGGAATGGGGGGGAGGTTTGGGGTGGGGGGGAATCCCAGTTTGGGGTCCTTTTCCAGTTTGGGAGGGGCCCCAGTCCCAGTTTGGGGGGTCCTAAGCCAGTTTGGACTCCCAGTTTGGGGGGCCCCTCCCAGTTTGGGGGGGAGGGGAATGGTATGGGAATGGGGGGGAGGTTTGGGGTGGGGGGGAATCCCAGTTTGAGGTCCTTTCCCAGTTTGGGAGGGGTCTCAGTCCCAGTTTGGGGGGTCCTGTCCCAGTTTGGGGGGTTCTAACCCAGTTTGAACTCCCAGTTTGGGGGGGCCCTCCCAGTTTGGGGAGGGGAAGGGTATGGGAATGGGGGGGAGGTTTGGGGTGGGGGGGAATCCCAGTTTGGGGTCCTTTCCCAGTTTGGGAGGGGTCCCACTCCCAGTTTGGGGGATCCTGTCCCAGTTTGGGGGTTCCTTTCCCAGTTTGGACTCCCAGTTTGGGGGGGCCCCTCCCAGTTTGGGGGGGAGGGGAATGGTATGGGAATGGGGGGGAGGTTTGGTGTGGGGAGGAATCCCAGTTTGGGGTCCTTTCCCAGTTTGGGAGGGGTCCCAGTCCCACTCTGGGAGATCCTGTCCCAGTTTGGGGGCTCTTAACCCAGTTTGAACTCCCAGTTTGGGGGGGCCCCTCCCAGTTTGGGGGGGAGGGGAATGGTATGGGAATGGGAGGGAGGTTTGGGGTGGGGGGGAATCCCAGTTTGGGGTCCTTTTCCAGTTTGGGAGGGGTCCCAGTCCCACTCTGG
The DNA here is from genome assembly GCF_965231255.1 of Vanellus vanellus. Lineage (NCBI taxonomy): Eukaryota > Metazoa > Chordata > Aves > Charadriiformes > Charadriidae > Vanellus > Vanellus vanellus. The sequence goes on from NW_028127559.1 coordinate 1,289, forward strand.
GGGATCCTGTCCCAGTTTGGGCTCCCAGTTTAGGGGGGGGGGGTCCCTCCCAATTTGGGGGGGGGGGGGGGGTGTCTGGTGTGGGGAGTTCAGGTCGGGGCGGGTGTTCATCCCAGTTTGAGCCTTCCACCCCAGTTTGGGAGGGGTCCCAATCCCAGTTTGGCGCTAACAGTCCCAGTTTGGCAATCCCTTCCCAGTTTGGGGGGGGGAGGGGGGGGGGGCTCCCTCCCAGTTACACCACTCCCTTCCCACCCTTACCCACGGGGACTCGGGAGGGGTGACTGGGGGCGCTTCCTCAACCCCCCCAGTGCTCCCAGTACCACCAGTACACCCCCCAGTGCCACTGGCAGTGCCACCAGAAGACCCCCCCGAAGGGACCCACGCGCCCGGGGACTGGGAGGAGCCCTGGGGGCAACTGGGGCAACCGGGGGGGCAACTGGGGGGTCCTTGGCTTGTGGGGGAGCAACTGGGGGGGTTACTGGGGGGGCAACTGGGGGGTACTCGGCTCGGGGAGGGGCAACTGGGGGAGCTCTGGGGGTTGGGGTGGCAACTGGGTGGTGCTTGGCTTTGGGGGGGTCAACTGGGGGGGTAACTGGGGCAACTGGTGTGGTAACTGGGGCAACTGGGGAGGCAACTGGGGTGGTAACTGGGGCAACTGGGGGGGCAACTGGGGGGGCTCTGGGGGTTAGAGGAGCAACTGGGGCATGCTTAGCTTTGGGGGGGGCAACTGGGATGTCCTTGGCTTGTGCGGGGGCAACTGGTGTGGTAACTGGGGCAACTGGGAGGGCAACTGGGGTGGTAACTGGGGCAACTGGGGGGGCAACTGGGGGGCTCTGGGGGTTAGGGGAGCAACTGGGGCATGCTTAGCTTTGGGGGGGGCAACTGGGACGTCCTTGGCTTGTGCGGGGGCAACTGGTGTGGTAACTGGGGCAACTGGGGAGGCAACTGGGGTGGTAACTGGGGCAACTGGGGGGCTCTGGGGGTTAGGGGAGCAACTGGGGCATGCTCAGCCCTGGGGGGGGCAACTGGGGAGGCGACTGCGGGTTCCTTGCCCTTCTGGGGGGAGCTAGGGGGGTTACTGGGCCAACTGGGGAGGGTCTGGGGGTTCGGGGGGCAACTGGGGGGTCCTTAGCCTTGGGTGGGGCAACTGGCGGGGTAACTGGGGCAACTGGGGGGTCCTTAGCCTTGGGTGGGGCAACTGGCGGGGTAACTGGGGCAACTGGGGGGTCCTTAGCCTTGGGTGGGGCAACTGGCGGGGTAACTGGGGCAACTGGGGGGTCCTTAGCCTTGGGTGGGACAACTGGCGGGGTAACTGGGGCAACTGGGGGGTCCTTGACCCTGTGGGGGGCAACTGAGGGGGCAACTGGGGGGGCTCTGGGGGTGAGTGGGGCAGTTGGAGGGGCAACTGGGGGCAACTGGGATTTTGGGGGAGTAACTGGGGGAGCAGTTGGGGGGTCTCCATCCCTGGGGGGGGCACTGGGGGGATCGTGGGGGATGGAGGGGGCAATTTGGGGGTCCATAGAGGACTTTGGGGGATGGTTGGCCCTATAGGGGTCCCGGGGGTCTGGTTGGGGGTCCCACGGCCTATGGGGGTCCCGGGGGTCAGGTTGGGGGTCTCCAAGTCTATGGGGGTCCCGGGGGTCAGGTTGGGGGTCCCACATCCTATGGGGGTCCCGGGGGTCAGCTTGGGGGTCCCCAACTCTATAGGGGTCCCGGGGGTCAGGTTGGGGGTCCCACATCCTATGGGGGTCCCGGGGGTCAGGTTGGGGGTCCCCAACTCTATAGGGGTCCCGGGGGTCAGGTTGGGGGTCCCACATCCTATGGGGGTCCCGGGGGTCAGGTTGGGGGTCCCCATCCCTATAGGGGTCCCGGGGGTCAGGTTGGGGGTCCCACAGCCTATGGGGGTCCCGGGGGTCAGGTTGGGGGTCCCCGACTCTATAGGGGTCCCGGGGGTCAAGTTGGGGGTCTCCAACTCTATAGGGGTCCCGGGGTCAGGTTGGGGGTCCCACATCCCTATGGGGGTCCCGGGGGTCAGGTTGGGGGTCCTCAACTCTATAGGGGTCCCGGGGGTCAGGTTGGGGGTCCACGTCCTATGGGGGTCCCGGGGGTCAGGTTGGGGGTCCCCATCCCTATAGGGGTCTCGGACCCTATAGGGGTCCATATGAGGTCGGCCGTAGGGGGCCCAGGGTCTGGTTTGGGGGTCTCTTCCCCTACGGAGACCCCCATGTTCGGGGTCCTCCTCCCCATAGGGGTCCGGAGGGGGACATATAGGGCTCCTCCTCCCCATAGGGGTCCGAGGGGGACATATAGGGCTCCTCCGCCCCATAGGGGTCCGAGGGGGACATATAGGGCTCCTCCTCCCCATAGGGATCCAGATAGGGGTCCCCGTAGATGTCGGGGTCCCAGGGTTCCGTTTCGGGCTCCCACAGCCCCACGGCGGCGTCTTGGGCCCTATAGGGCCGAGCGGGACCCGTATAGGGGTCGCCGTAAACGTGGGGGTCCCAGAATTGCGCTGGGGGGTCCTCCGGGTCCGTATAGGGGTCCCCGTAGGCGTCGGGGTCCTCGTCCCCGTAGGGGGGGGCGGGGGGAGGGGCGGGGGGGCGTCACCGTACGAGCCGGGCGAATCCTCGTGCGAATCCTCGTGCGAATCCTCGGGCGAATCCTCGTGCAAATCCTCGTGCGAATCCTCCGGAGAATCCCCGGGAGAATCCCCGGGCGAAAGCCGGCGCCGAGGCGGTCGCGGGTCCCGCTGGCTGCCTCGGCGCAAGTCCTCGTGCGAATCCTCGTGCGAATCCCCGTGCGAATCTTTGGGCGAGCCCCGGCGCCCGCCCGCTGGCAAGTCCCGGTGCCCGTCCCCGTGCAAACGCTGGTGCCAAGGCGGCCGCGAATCCTGAGCGCTCTCTTGGTGCAAGTCCTCGTGCAAATCCTCGTGCGAATCCTCCTGCAAGCCCCGCTGCCTGTCTGGGCTCCAATCCTGGTGCAAATCCTCGTGTAAATCCTCGTGCGAGCCCCGGTGCCAAGCCGGCCGCAACTCCCTCCGCCTTCCTCGGTGCGAACCCTCGTGCGAATCCTCCCGCGATGCCTGGCGCCTCCCTGGCGGCAGCTCCCCGTGCAGATCCTCGTGCGAATCCGGCGTCCGCTTGGCTGCCGATCCCCGTGCGAATCCCGGCGCCTGCCCGGCTGCCGATCCCCTTGCCCGTCCCCGTGCCGGCCCTGCCGCCACGTCGCTTCCAACTCCCGCCGCCTTCCTCGCCGCGACCCCTCGTGCGAATCCTCGTGCGAAGCCCGGCGCCTAGCCGCCGACGCCACCTTGTGCAAATCCCGCCGGGAATCCTCCGGCGCTTCCCGGTGGTCGCCGACGCCGGAATCCCCGTGCGAATCCCGAGGCCAAAAGGAAGGTGGGTCTCTCCGTTTTCCTCCACGCACGTCCTCGTGCGAAGCTTCGGGAGTCGTCACCCTCGTGCCGGGGGGGCGCCGGCCCCACGGCTTCTTCCTGCCAGGTGGCCACCGGTGGCCACCGCGGGGGGGTCGGGGCCCGCAGGTGGCCCCGTCGGGCTGTAGGACGTAGCCGGGGTGACAGTGACAAGCGAAGCCCCCCTGGTGATTGAGGCACATGTGGTGACAAATCCCCGTGCGACACTCGTCCCGGTCGCCGCAGCCGCCGGCCGCCAGCGGGTCGAAGCCCAGGGGACACGGGGGCAGCGCCGGCACC
>NW_028127558.1:0-21679 GCF_965231255.1 Vanellus vanellus
GGGGCAACAGATTTGGGGGGAGGCTTCACTTTTGGGGGGCGTGGGCTTACTTGGGGGGCGTGGGGGAGCACTTGGGGGGCGAGAGATTGGGGGAGGGGGGTCACTTTGGGGGGTCCATGGGGGGGTCACTTGGGGGGTGACAGATTGGGGGAGGGGGGTCACTTTGGGGGGTCCATGGGGGGGTCACTTGGGGGGTGACAGATTGGGGGAGGGGGGTCACTTGGGGGTGTGGGGCTCACTTGGGGGGCGAGAGATTGAGGGGGGGTCCCTAAAGGTTTGGGGGGGGGGTCACTTGGGGGGTGAGGTCACTTTGGGGGTGTGGGGCTCACTTGGGGGGCGATCACTTTGGGGGGCCATGGGGGGTGTGGGGGGGTCACTTGGGGGGGGCCAGATTGGGGGAGGGGTCACTTTGGGGGGGCCATGGGGTGTGTGTGGGGGTCACTTGGGGGGCGAGAGATTGGGGGGGGGGTCCCTAAAGGTGGAGGGGGGTCACTTGGGGGGAGGGGGGTCACTTGGGGGGCGGTGGGGCTCACTTGGAGGGGGGGGGGGGGGGGGAAGAAGGACTTATGGGGCGGGCGGAGGCCTCACCTGGGGGTGCAGCGGCGGGTGGGGAGGGGGCGGGGGGGCCCCCCCGCCCCCCGCCTGCCCCAATGCATTGTGGGAAGATGGGGGGGTGGTCTCATCCTGCTCCGAAGACCTTCGCCGGACCGAGCCCTGGTCCAGCTCCTGAGCCCCCGGGCGCCCAGCCTGCGCTCCGCCGAGCCGCCTGCGCCGTGGGGCAGGGAGGAGATGGGGGTCAGGCTATGGGGCAGGGGTGGGGGGGGGGAAAAAGGGGGGAGGGGGGCGGTTTCACCCCATAGCAGCCCCACCTGTGTGCGCGGGGCCCTCCTCTTCCTCCTCACACTCCACTTCCACGGTGTCGGTGTGGCGATGTGGGGCGCTCCCTATGGGGCAGAGAGGGGGGGGAGGTTTAGTCGGGGGCTGCCCCACATTTGTGGGGGCGCCCTCCAAACGATCCGCCCCACATCCGTGTCCCCCCCCTAAAAAAAAAAAAAAAAAAGAGGTTTGAGCTCTGGTGGGGATGATGCGCTATGGGGCAGAAGCGGCTGCTGCCCCATAGCGGGGTGGACAAGGGTTATATGGGGGTCCTCTGCCCCACAGCAACGCTCGGGGGGGGGGGATCCCACAGGGGGGTCCCTATGGGTCACCCACTTGGGGGTCCCGAACCCCACTTGGGGGTCCCCCGCCCCACTTGGGGGTCCCCCGCCCCACACTGGGACCCTCAGGGTGCCCCACAGGGGGGTCCCAGGCCCCATATGGGGGTCCTCTGCCCCACAGCAACACCCATGGGGGGTGACCCACAGCGGGGTCCCTATGGGTCACCCACTTGGGGGACCTGAGGCCCACTTGGGGTCTCCTGCCCCACATTGGGACCCTCAGGGTGCCCCACAGGGGGGTCCCAGGCCCCATATGGGGGTCCTCTGCCCCACAGCAACGCTCGGGGGGGGGGACCCACAGCGGGGTGCATATGGGTAACCCACTTGGGGGTCCCTCATCCACTTGGGGTTCTCCTGCCCCACATTTGGGACCCTCAAAGTGCCCCACAGGGGGGTCCCAGGCCCCATATGGGGGTCCTCTGCCACAGCAACGCTCGGGGGGGGGATCCACAGCGGGGTGCCTATGGGTCACCCACTTGGGGGGCCCAAACCCCACTTGGGGGTCCCCTGCCCCACACTGGGACCCTCAAAGTGCCCCACAGGAGGGTCCCAGGCCCCATATGGGGGTCCTCTGCCCCACAGCAACGCCCATGGGGGGTGACCCACAGCATGGTCCCTATGGGTGACCCACTTGGGGGTCCCCTGCCCCACATTTGGGACTCTCAGGGTGCCCCACAGGAGGGTCCCAGGCCCCATATGGGGGTCCTCTGCCCCACAGCAACGCCCATGGGGGGTGACCCACAGCATGGTCCCTATGGGTGACCCACTTGGGGGTCCCCCTGCCCCACATTTGGGACTCTCAGGGTGCCCCACAGGAGGGTCCCAGGCCCCATATGGGGGTCCTCTGCCCCACAGCAACGCTCGGGGGCGGATCCACAGCAGGGTGCCTATGGGTCACCCACTTGGGGGGCCAAACCCACTTGGGGGTCCCCTGCCCCACACTTGGGGACCTCAGCCCCACGGTGGGACCCTCAGGGTGCCCCACAGGGGCTCCCAGGCCCCATATGGGGGTCCTCTGCCCACAGCAACCCCCATGGGGTGCCCCACAGCGGGGTCCCTATAGCCGCCCCACAGGGGGGTTCCTCACCCACTTTGGGGTCTTCTGCCCCATGGCGGGGACCCCAAACCCCCACACTCGGCCCCACTGCCCCACAGAGGGCTCCCCAATACCCATGGAGGGGGGGTTACCCCACAGCAACCCCTATGGGGTGCCCCACAGCGGGATCCCTTCAGCTGCCCCACAGGGGGGTCTCTCACCCACTTTGGGGTCCTCTGCCCCACACTCGGCCCCACTGCCCACAGAGGGCCCCCCAAACCCCACAGCAACCCCCATGGGGTGGCCCCACAGCGGGGTCCCTACAGCTGCCCCACAGGGGGGTTCCTCACCCACTTTGGGGTCTTCTGCCCCATGGCGGGGACCCCAAACCCCACACTCGGCCCCACTGCCCCACACCCGGCCCCACTGCCCCACAAAGGGATCTATCACCCCAATTTGGGATCCCCAAACCCCACACTCGGCCCCACTGCCCCACAGAGAGCCCCCCAACCCCACAGAGGGGGGGTCCCCCGCCCCACACCAACCCCCATGGGGTGCCCCACAGCGGGGTCTCTATAGACACCCCACAGAGGGGTCTCTCACCCACTTTGGGGTCCCTCTGCCCACACCCGGCCCCACTGCCCCACAGAGGAGTCCCTCACCCCATTTGGGATCCCCAAACCCCACACTCGGCCCCACTGCCCCACAGATGGCTCCCCAAACCCCATGGAGGGGGGGTCCCCTGCCCCACAGCAACCACCATGGGTGCCCCACAGCAGGATCCCTACAGCGCCCCACAGGGGGGTCTCTCACCCACTTTGGGGTCCTCTGCCCCACACCCGGCCCCACTGCCCCACAGAAGGCCCCCAAACCCCACAGCAACCTCCATGGGGTGCCCACAGCGGGATCCCTATAGACACCCCACAGAGGGGTCCTCTCACCCACTTTGGGGTCCTCTGCCCCATCGCGGGGACCCCAAACCCCACACTCGGCCCCACTGCCCCACAGAGCCCCCCCCAAACCCCACGGAGGGGGGATCCCCCGCCCCCACAGCAACCCCCATGGGGTGCCCCACAGGTGGATCCCTATAGGCGCCCCACAGGGGGGTTCCTCACGCACTTTGGGGTCTTCTGCCCCACGGCGGGGACCCCAAACCCCACACTCGGCCCCACTGCCCCATAAGAGATCCCCAAACCCCACAGCAACCCCCACGGGCTGCCCCACAGGTGGATCCCTATAGGCGCCCCACACTCGGCCCCACCGCCCCACAGGGGGTTCCCTCACCCCAGTTGAGATCCCCAAACCCCACACCCGCCCCCACTGCCCCCACAGAGAGATCCCCAAACCCCACGGAAGGGGATCCCCCCGCCCACATCCACCCCCAGAGAGCGCCCCACAGCGCGATCCCCCCACAGCCGAAGGGGTTGGGGGCCCACACCGCCCCCCCCCCTTTTTTTCCCGCCCTTTCCTGTGAGGAGGCGGCGGGATCTCCCCCCCCCCCCCCCCCCTCAGTGCCGGTACCGATCGCTCCGGGCCCGTTCCCGCCTCACCACAGAGAGGTGTTGGGGGGGGCTGAGGGGAGGGGGGGGGGCGCCTCAATCCCGTCGCTCCGCCGCCATCCGCCGCCGCAAAATGGCCGCCCCCGGCCCCACCGCCCCCCCCTCCTCTCCCGCCCTCCGCTCCCCCCCGCCCCCCCCCCCTCCCCCCCCCCGGGCCCCGGTTGCACCCGCCCGTTGCCCCCCTCCTCCCCTCAGGCCGCCCCCCGCCCCCCTCCGCCGCCGCGGGGCTCACGGGAAATGGAGTCCGCCGCCTCAGAGTCAGCGGCAAAATGGCGGCGGCCGCCGCCGCGCGCGCGCTTGCCGGCCTAAAGGAGAAGGGGAAGGGGGGGGGGGGATAATCTCGCGAGATTTGAGAGGCACCGCCCACCGGCGCCCACAGGGGCGCGCCGAGATCTCGCGAGATTTCCCACACACTCACCCCACCCCCCCCTCCTTCTTCACACACACACAGCCGCGCTCAAAGCGAGGCGCGCCCCGGGAGGTCTCGCGAGAAGAGGGCGAGAAGGGGGCGGGGCTTCGCCTGAGGGAGGGGGGAAGAGGGGGCGGGGCGAGAGAAGACGGAGGCTCCGCCCCCTCGGAGGAGGTAGGGGCGGGAGGGGGCGGAGACGGCGAGGCCACGCCCTCCCCCCCTCCCGCCTCGCCGCCGCGGTGACGTCACGGCGCAGGCACGTGGCGGCGAGGGGGAGGGCGGCCATGTTGGGGCGGCCCCAGAGGCTCATGGGAGGGCGGCCATGTTGGGGCGGCCCTGAGGGATGATGTTGGGCGGCCATGTTGGGGCGGCCCCAGAGGCTCATGGGAGGGCGGCCATGTTGGGGCAGCCCCAGGGGATGATGGAGGGCGGCCATGTTGGGGCGGCCCTGAGGGATGATGGAGGGCGGCCATGTTGGGGCGGCCCCAGAGGCTCATGGGAGGGCGGCCATGTTGGGGCGGCCCCAGAGGCTCATGGGAGGGCGGCCATGTTGGGGCGGCCCTGAGGGATGATGTTGGGCGGCCATGTTGGGGTGGCCCCAGAGGCTCATGGGAGGGCGGCCATGTTGGGGCGGCCCCAGGGGCTCATGGGAGGGCGGCCATGTTGGGGCAGCCCCAGAGGATGATGGAGGGCGGCCATGTTGGGGTGGCCCCAGAGGCTCATGGGAGGGCGGCCATGTTGGGGCAGCCCCAGGGGCTCATGGGAGGGCGGCCATGTTGGGGCGGCCCCAGGGGCTCATGGGAGGGCGGCCATGTTGGGGCAGCCCCAGAGGATGATGGAGGGCGGCCATGTTGGGGCGGCCCCAGAGGCTCATGGGAGGGCGGCCATGTTGGGGCAGCCCCAGGGGCTCATGGGAGGGCGGCCATGTTGGGGCGGCCCCAGGGGCTCATGGGAGGGCGGCCATGTTGGGGCGGCCCCAGAGGCTCATGGGAGGGCGGCCATGTTGGGGTGGCCCTGAGGGATGATGGAAGGCGGCCATGTTGGAGCGGCCCCAGGGGCTCATGGGAGGGCGGCCATGTTGGGGCGGCCCCAGAGGCTCATGGGAGGGCGGCCATGTTGGCTCAGCCCCAGGGGGTGATGGAGGGCGGCCATGTTGGGGCGGCCCCAGAGGCTCATGGGAGGGCGGCCATGTTGGCTCAGCCCTGAGGGATGATGGAGGGCGGCCATGTTGGGGTGGCCCCAGGGGGTGATGGGAGGGCGGCCATGTTGGCTCAGCCCCAGAGGATGATGGAGGGCGGCCATGTTGGGGCAGCCCCAGAGGCTCATGGGAGGGCGGCCATGTTGGAGTGGCCCCAGAGGCTCATGGGAGGGCGGCCATGTTGGCTCAGCCCCAGAGGCTCATGGGAGGGCGGCCATGTTGGGCGTGTCCCCTCCCTCCCCCCCCCCCCCCCCAAAGGACACTCTGGGGCAGTTTCGACCTTTTTTTTTTTTTTTTTTTTTTTTTTTTTTCGGGGGAGGGGGTTTGGTTTTTTTGTTTGGTTTTTTTTTTTTTTTTTTGGCTCTTTTGACATTATTTTTTTTATCTAAAAGGAGCAGAAACGGCGTCCGAAAAGAAAAAAAGAAAAAAAAAAATAATAATTCCCCGTTTTCACCCCAAAACGCGCGCGGGGGGGGGAGGGGGAGGGGGGGGGAGACGGAGAGGAGAGGTGAAGGCCACTTTGGGGGCGCAGAGGGGACGTGGGGGACACCGCGGTGGCCCCGGAGGGGACGAGGGACACTATGACGTCCCCAACCCCCCCCAGATGCCACCACCAGCGGCCATCTTGGAGGGGTCACCCCACATCTCCGGTGGCCCTGCTGGCCCCCGGGGTGGCCTCAGTTGCCCCCGGAGGCGGCGGATGACCCGTCGGGGACACGGATGACCCGTCGGGGGACGCGGGCGGGGCCGGAGAGGGGGGTGGGGGAGGGGTGGGGGGGGTGGGGGGAGGGGCGTCACAGGAAGTAGTCGGCCACCGGCTTCTTGGAGGGGATCCCCCGCGTCTCCTGCGGCGCCGCCTCGAAGATGATGAACTCCTTCTGCAGGTGCTCGTCCAGCTCCAAGATGGCCGCCACGTTCCCGCACCTGTGCGGGAGACAAGCGTGGCCTTAGCGTGTCCTTAGCGTGTCCTTAGCGTGTCCAGACCCCCCCGTGGCCACCCCATGAAGCGGATGGGCCCCTTCACGTCCCACCGGTGTCCCCACACCCCACGTCCCTTCACCCCCTCTCCATCCCCCACTGCTTCCTGTGTCCTTAGCGTGTCCTTAGCGTGTCCTTAGCATGTCCTTAGCGTGTCCAGACCCCCCCATGGTCACCCCACGAGGAGGACCGGCCCCTTCGCATCCCACCGGTGTCCCCACACCCCACGTCCCTTCACCCCTCCACCTCCCCCCACCTCCCCATGTCCTTAGCGTGTCCTTAGCGTGTCCTTAGCATGTCAACCCCCCCCCACCAACCCCGCGGGGCGACAGACGGCCCTTCCAGCGCCCCCAACACCCCCTCCCCTCCCCGTATTTTACCCTCCCTCCCCCTCCCCCGCTCTCAGCCGGCGCTTAGCGTGTGCTTAGCATGTGCTTAGCGTGTGGCCCACCTGTAGCAGTAGTTGGGGGCCGACCAGACGGTGAGGACGGTCTCGTTGAAGTGCCACTTGTAGCCCTCCATGACGAGCTGGTGGGCGCGGCAGATCATGTCGATGTCGTTGGAGGCGTTGAACTGGGCCACCACGTCGCTGCCGAAAAGGTACCCGGCGCCCCGCGGCGACACACCCCAGCCCGTGGTGTCTGCCCACACGCCACACGCGTGTCAGGGCGGGGGAGGGGGAAGGGGGAGGGGGAGGGGAGGGGGTGGGCGCTCTGTGGGGTTAAGGGGGGGCTGCGGGCGGCGGCTCGAGGAAGGGGGGGCTGCGGGTGGTGTCACACGCGTGTCACACGTGTCCACACGTGTCGCGGGGAGTGGTTCGGTGTGGCTGTGAGGTCACGCGTGTGGCACACGCAGCAGTCCGGTGTGGCCGTGGGGTGACACGTGTGTCCCCTGGAGCCACGTGGGGAATATGGGGGGGACATGTGACCCACACGCGTGTCACACGTGTCCCCACGTGTCACGGGGAGTGGTTCGGTGTGGGTGTGGGGTCACGCGTGTGGCACACGCAGCGGTCCGGTGTGGCCGCGGGGTGACATGTGTGTCCCCTGGAGCCACGTGGGGCAGATTGGGGGGTATGTGGGGAAACACGTGACCCACACGCGTGTCACACGTGTCCACACGTGTCACACAGAGCAGCTCAATGTGGGTGTGGGGTCACGCGTGTGGCACACGCAGCGGTATGGTGTGGCCGTGGGGCAACACGTGTGTCCCCCGGAGCCACGTGGGGAATATGGGGGGGGACATGTGACCCACACGCGTGTCACACGTGTCCACACGTGTCGCGGGGAGTGGCACAGTGTGGGTGTGAGGTCACACGTGTGGCACACGCAGCGGTATGGTGTGGCCGTGGGGTGACATGTGTGTCCCCTGGAGCCACGTGGGGCAGATTGGGGGGACATGTGACCCACACGCATGTCACACGTGTCCACACGTGTCACGGGGAGTGGTTTGGTGTGGGTGTGGGGTCACGCGTGTGGCACACGCAGCGGTATGGTGTGGCCGTGGGGCGACACGTGTGTCACATGGAGCCTCACAGGGCATATGTAGGGGGACACGTGACCCACACGCGTGTCACACGTGTCCACACGTGTCGCGGGGAGTGGTTCGGTGTGGGTGTGGGGTCACGCGTGTGGCACACGCAGCGGTATGGTGTGGCCGTGGGGCGACACGTGTGTCACATGGAGCCACACGGGGCATATGTAGGGGGACATGTGACCCACACGCGTGTCACACGTGTCCACACGTGTCACGGGGAGTGGCTCAGTGTGGCTGTGAGATCACATGTGTGGCACACGCAGCGGTATGGTGTGGCCGTGGGGTGACACGTGTGTCCCCCGGAGCCACGTGGGGCAGATTGGGGGGACACGTGACCCACACGCGTGTCACACGTGTCCACACGTGTCACACAGAGCAGCTCAATGTGGCTGTGGGGTCACGTGTTTGGACACGCAGTGGTCCGGTGTGGCTGTGGGGTGACACGTGTGTCACATGGAGTCACACGGAGCATATGTAGGGGGAGATGTGACCCACACGCGTGTCACACGTGTCCACACGTGTCGCGGGGAGTGGCACAGTGTGGCTGTTGGGGTCACACGTGTGGCACACGCAGCGGTATGGTGTGGCCGTGGGGCGACACGTGTGTCCCCCGGAGCCACGTGGGGCAGAGGGGGGGTTATGAGGGGAAACACGTGAGCCACACGCGTGTGTCACGCGTGTGCCGGGACCCACCTTCGGGGTCGGACCAGAGGAGGTCACACATGGGGCCGTCGTGGGGCACCTCCTGTTTGCGGTCGATGGTGCGGATCTGGTCCAGCGTCTGGATGGAGGGGGAGAGGCCCCCGTGCACGCAGAAGATCTGCGGGGACACGCGTGTGCTTAGCGTGTGCGACGCCCGCGACACTCTCCCCCCCCCCCCCTTTCCCCCTGTGCCTCCCGGGGGGAACACGCACACGGCTGCCGCTCACCCCCTCCCGAAACACCACCCCAGGGGCCTCCCCGCACCCCGGGCGGGGCTTAGCGTGGCCTTAGCGTGTCCTTAGCGTGTCCTAAGCTCTCCCAGCGCACTCCAAAGCACCAACGCCCCTCCAGAGCCCCAAACCACCGTCACAACTCCCACAAACTCATCTCCCTCCGCTCTTCCACCCCCTCCACCCGCCCTTCGCGTGTCCTTAGCGTGTCCTTAGCGTGTCCCAACCTCCTCCAGCGCACTCCAAAGCACCAACGCCCCTCCAGAGCCCCAAACCACCGCCGCAACTCTCTCAAACTCATCTCTCTACACACTTCTGCCCCCTCCGCCCGCCCTTAGCGTGTCCTTAGCGTGTCCTTAGCGTGTCCTTAGTGTGTCCTTAGCGTGTCCCAACCTCCTCCAGTGCACTCCCATCACACTCCAAAGCACCAACGCCCCTCCAGAGCCCCAAACCACCATCACAACTCTCACAAACTCATCTCCCTCCGCACTTCCGCCCCCTCCGCCCGCCCTTAGTGTGTCCTTAGCGTGTCCTTAGCGTGTCCTAGCATACCCTTAGCATGTCCCAACCTCCTCCAGTGCACTCCCCATCACCAATGCCCCTCCAGAGCCCCAAACCACCATCACAACTCTCACAAACTCATCTCCCTCCACACTTCCGCCCCCTCCGCCCACCCTTAGCGTGTCCTTAGCGTGTCCTTAGCATGTCCTAGCACACCCATAGCACATCCTAAGCTCTCCCAGTGCACTCCCATCACACTCCAAAGCACCAACGCCCCTCCAGAGCCCCAAACCACCGGTGTAACTCTCACAAACTCATCTCTCTACACACTTCTGCCCCCTCCACCCGCCCTTCGCGTGTCCTTAGCGTGTCCTTAGCGTGTCCCAACCTCCTCCAGTGCACTCCCATCGCACTCCCCATCACCAACGCCCCTCCAGAGCCCCAAACCACCGCCGCAACTCCCACAAACTCATCTCCCTCCGCACTTCCGCCCCCTCCGCGTGCCCTTAGCGTGTCCTTAGCGTGTCCCTAGCCCCCCCCCCCCCACCTTGCCGTCGATGATGGCGGAGAGGCTGAGGTAGTCGAAGATCTCGGTGCAGTAGCGCCAGACGGTGACGGAGCCGTACTTGCGGAGGCACTCGTCGTAGAAGCCGTAGACCTGCGTGATCTGTCGGCTCTCGTGGTTGCCGCGGATCAGCGTGATGCGGTCGGGGTAACGCACCTGCGGCGGCAGCGCCGCGCCGTGGGGCAGGCCGGCCCCACGGCGGGAAGGTCCTCTCCCTCTCCACCCCCAACCAACCCCACCGCCACCACCACCTTCTCCTCCACAGCGGTTGTGGGGTTCGGAGGCATTGAGGATATTTGGGGGGGGGGGGGGTTTCATAGGGATTCTGGTGGGTGTGGGGGTCACCACCGGATATGTGGGGCACCCCATGGGGCAGCCTGGAGTCCTGGGTCACCCCATAGATCCCTTCCATGGACGTGGGGGTCACCCCATAGGTCCCCTTATGGACGTGGGGGTCACCCCATAGGGCTTCTACTGGACGTGGGGGTCACCCCATAGGTCCTCTCCTGGACGTGGGGGTCACCACCAGACATGTGGGTCCCCCTATAGGGCAGACTGGACTCCTGGGTCACCCCATAGATCCCTTCCATGGATGTGGGGGTCACCCCATAGGTCCTCTTATGGACGTGGGGGTCACCCCATAGATCCCCTTATGGACGTGGGGGTCACCACCGGATATATGGGGCACCCCCTGGATATGGGGGTCACCCCACAGATCCCCTTATGGACGTGGGGGTCACCCCATAGGTCCTCTCCTGGACATGGGGGTCACCACCAGACATGTGGGTCCCCCTATAGGGCAGCCTGGACTCCTGGGTCACCCCATAGATCCCCCCCATGGACGTGGGGGTCACCCCATAGGGCTCCTGGTGGATGTGGGGGTCACCACCGGATATGTGGGGCACGCCATGGGGCAGCCTGGAGCCCTGGGTCACCCCATAGATCCCCCCCATGGATGTGGGGGTCACTCCCTGGACATGTGGGTCACCCCATAGATCCCCTTCTGGACGTGGGGGTCACCCCATAGGGCTTCTACTGGACGTGGGGGTCACCACCGGACATGTGGGGCACCCCCTGGACATGGGGGACACCCCATAGATCCCCCCCATGGATGTGTGGGTCAGTCCCTGGACATGTGGGTCACCCCATAGGTCCCCTTCTGGATGTGGGGGTCACCCCACAGATCCCCCCCATGGACGTGGGGGTCACCCCATAGGGCTTCTCCTGGATGTGGGGGTCACCACCGGATATGTGGGGCACCCCATAGGCCCCTCCTGGACATGTGGGTCACCCCATAGATCCCCTTCTGGACGTGGGGGTCACCACCGGACATGTGGGGCACCCTCTGGACATGGGGGGCACCCCATAGGTCCTCTTATGGATGTGGGGGTCACCCCATAGATCCCCTCCTGGACATGGGGGTCACCACCGGACATGTGGGTCCCCCTATAGGGCAGCCTGGACTCCTGGGTCACCCCATAGATCCCCCCCATGGACGTGGGGGTCACCCCATAGGGCTTCTCCTGGATGTGGGGGTCACCCCATAGGTCCTCTTATGGATGTGGGGGTCACCCCATAGGGCTTCTACTGGACGTGGGGGTCACCCCATAGGTCCTCTTATGGATGTGGGGGTCACCCCATAGATCCCCTCCTGGACATGGGGGTCACCACCGGACATGTGGGTCCCCCTATAGGGCAGCCTGGACTCCTGGGTCACCCCATAGATCCCCCCCATGGACGTGGGGGTCACCCCATAGGGCTTCTCCTGGATGTGGGGGTCACCCCATAGGTCCTCTTATGGATGTGGGGGTCACCCCATAGGGCTTCTACTGGACGTGGGGGTCACCCCATAGGTCCTCTTATGGATGTGGGGGTCACCCCATAGGGCTCCTGGTGGATGTGGGGGTCACCACCGGATATGTGGGGCACCCCATAGATCCCCTTCTGGACGTGGGGGTCACCCCATGGGGCAGCCTGGACTCCTGGGTCACCCCACAGATCCCCCCCATGGACGTGGGGGTCACCCCATAGGGCTTCTCCTGGATGTGGGGGTCACCACCGGATATGTGGGGCACCCCATAGATCCCCTTCTGGACGTGGGGGTCACCCCATAGATCCCCTTCTGGATATGTGGGTCACCCCCGGACATGTGGGTCACCCCATGGGGCAGCCCGGACCCCTGGGTCACCCCCTGAATGTGTGGGGCACCCCCTGGACGTGTGGGTCACCCCATAAATCCCCCCCCCAGGGACATGGGGGTCATCCTATAGGGCAGCCCGGCCGTGTGGGGCACCCCCTGGATGTGTGGGGCACCCCATAGGTCCCCGCGGCCGTGGGGGGCGCACCTTGAGGGCCAAGAGCAGCAGGAAGGTCTCGACGCTGTAGAAGCCGCGATCCACAAAGTCCCCCATGAAGAGGTAGTTGGTCTCGGGGACGTCCCCCCCAACCTGGGGGGCAGAGGGGGCACTTAGGGGGCAGGTGGGGGGCAGTGCAGGGGGAGGGGGGGCCGTTCGGGGCTGGTTGGAGGGCACAGGGGGTGGTTGGGGGGCAGTTAGGGGGCACTTAGGGGGCAGGAAGAAGTGGTTGGGGGCACAGGAGGCACTTAGGGGGCAGTTGGGGGGCAGTGCAGGGGGAGCGGGGGCCGTTTGGGGCTGGTTGGAGGGCAGAGGGGGGGTTGGGGGGGGCTTTGGGGGCAGTTGGGGGGCAGAAGGAGCACTTAGGGGGCAGGTGGGGGGCAGAGGGGGCACTTAGGGGGCAGTTGGGGGGCAGAGGGGGCACTTAGGGGGCAGTGCAGGGGGAGTGGGGGCCGTTCGGGGCTGGTTGGGGGGCACAGGGGGGGTTGGGGGGGCACTTAGGGGGCAGGAAGAAGTGGTTGGGGGCACAGGGGGCGGTTGGGGGGCACTTAGGGGGCAGTTGGGCGGCAGAGGGGGCACTTAGGGGGCAGTGCAGGGGGAGTGGGGGCCGTTCGGGGCTGGTTGGGGGGCACAGGGGGGGTTGGGGGGGCACTTAGGGGGCAGGAAGAAGTGGTTGGGGGCACAGGGGGCGGTTGGGGGGCACTTAGGGGGCAGTTGGGCGGCAGAGGGGGCACTTAGGGGGCAGTTGGGCGGCAGAGGGGGCACTTAGGGGGCAGGTGGGGGGCAGAGGGGGCACTTAGGGGGCAGTGCAGGGGGAGCGGGGGCCGTTCGGGGCTGGTTGGGGGGCACAGGGGGTGGTTGGGGGGCAGTTAGGGGGCAGGAAGAAGTGGTTGGGGGCACAGGAGGCACTTAGGGGGCAGTTGGGGGGCAGAGGGGGCACTTAGGGGGCAGTTGGGGGGCAGTGCAGGGGGAGGGGGGGCCGTTCGGGGCTGTTTGGGGGGCACAGGGGGTGGTTGGGGGGGGCTTTGGGGGCAGTTGGGGGGCACTTAGGGGGCAGAAGGAGCACTTAGGGGGCAGTGCAGGGGGAGCGGGGGCCGTTTGGGGCTGGTTGGGGGGCAGAGGGGGGGTTGGGGGGGCGCTTTGGGGGCAGTTGGGGGGCAGAGGGGGCACTTAGGGGGCAGGTGGGGGGCACTTAGGGGGCAGCTCAGGGGGAGGGGGGGCCGTTCGGGGCTGGTTGGGGGGCACAGAGGGTGGTTGGGGGGCAGTTAGGGGGCACTTAGGGGGCAGGAAGAAGTGGTCGGGGGCACAGGGGGCAGTTGGGGGGCAGAGGGGGCACTTAGGGGGCAGTTGGGGGGCAGTGCAGGGGGAGGAGTGGCCGTTCGGGGCTGGTTGGGGGGCACAGGGGGTGGTTGGGGGGGGCTTTGGGGGCAGTTAGGGGGCACTTAGGGGGCAGGTGGGGGGCAGAGGGGGCACTTAGGGGGCAGCTCAGGGGGAGGGGGGGCCGTTCGGGGCTGGTTGGGGGGCACAGAGGGTGGTTGGGGGGCAGTTAGGGGGCACTTAGGGGGCAGGAAGAAGTGGTCGGGGGCACAGGGGGCAGTTGGGGGGCAGAGGGGGCACTTAGGGGGCACTTAGGGGGCAGTTGGGGGGCAGTTGGGGGGCAGTGCAGGGGGAGAGGCGGCCATTCGGGGCTGGTTGGGGGGCACAGGGGGGGTTGGGGGGCACTTAGGGGGCAGTTGGGGGGCGCTCGGGGTGGAGGGTATAGTTAGGGGGCTCAGGGGGGTGGTTGGGGGGCAATTGGGGGTCGGGAGGGCACTTGGGGGGCTGGAGAGGGAGGGAGTTATGGGGCTGGGGAGGCACTTGTGGGGCAGTGAGGCAGCACTTGGGGGTCTGAGGAAGCACTTGTGGGGCTGGGGGGGCACTTGGGGGTCTGGGAGAGGGCACTTGTGGGTCTGGGAGAGGACAATTATGGGGCCGAAGGGGCACTTATGGGTCCAAAAGGGCACTTGAGGGGCCGAAGGGGCACTTGGGGGTCTGGGGGGAGAATTTAGTGATCTGAAAGGGCACTTGTGGGTCTGGGAGGGGACACTTGTGGGGCTGAGAGGGCACTTGTGGGTCTGGGAGAGGGCACTTATGGGGCCGAAGAGGCACTTATGGGTCCGAAGGGGCACTTGGGGGTCTGGGGGGAGAATGTAGCGGTCTGAGGGGGCACTTGGGGGTCTGGGAGGGGACACTTATGGGGCCGAAGGGGCACTTATGGGGCACTTATGGGGCCAAAAGGGCACTTGGGGGTCTGGGGGGAGAATTTAGTGGTCTGAAAGGGCACTTGTGGGTCTGGGGAAGCAATTGTGGGTCTGGGAGGGGGCACTTATGGGGCCGAAGGGGCACTTGGGGGTCTGGGAGAGGCCACTTATGGGGCTGAGAGGGCACTTGTGGGTCTGGGGGGAGAATTTAGTGGTCTGAAAGGGCACTTGTGGGTCTGGGAGGGGACACTTGTGGGGCCGAAGGGGCACTTATGGGTCTGGGAGAGGGCACTTATGGGGCCGAAGGGACAGTTATGGGGCTGAAGGGGCACTTATGGGGCTGAAGGGGCACTTATGGGTCTGGGAGAGGGCACTTATGGGGCCGAAGAGGCACTTATGGGGCCGAAGAGGCACTTATGGGGCCGAAGAGGCACTTGGTGGTCTGGGGGGAGAATTTAGCGGTCTGAGGGGGCACTTATGGGGCCAAAGGGGCACTTGGGGGTCTGGGAGAGGCCACTTATGGGGCTGAGACGGCACTTGTGGGGCTGAAGGGGCACTTGTGGGTCTGGGGAAGCACTTGTGGGTCTGGGAGGTGGCACTTATGGGGCCGAAAGGGCACTTATGGGGCCGAAGGGGCACTTGGGGGTCTGGGAGGGGGCATTTGGGGGTCTGGGAGAGGGCACTTATGGGGCTGAGAGGGCACTTATGGGACCGAAGGGGCACTTATGGGGCTGAAGGGGCACTTATGGGACCGAAGGGGCACTTATGGGGCACTTATGGGGCTGAAGGGGCACTTATGGGGCACTTAGAGGGCACTTATGGGGCTGAAGGGGCACTTGTGGGTCTGGGAGAGGACACTTATGGGGCTGAAAGGGCACTTATGGGACCGAAGGGGCACTTATGGGGCACTTATGGGGCACTTAGGGGGCACTTAGGGGGCACTTGTGGGTCTGGGAGAGGCCACTTATGGGGCTGAAAGGGCACTTATGGGGCTGAAGGGGCACTTATGGGGCCGAAGGAGCACTTATGGGGCACTTAGGGGGCACTTAGGGGGCACTTAGGGGGCACTTAGGGGACACTTAGGGGGCACTTGTGGGTCTGGGAGAGGCCAATTATGGGGCTGAAGGGGCACTTATGGGGCCGAAGGGGCACTTATGGGACCGAAGGAGCACTTATGGGGCACTTAGGGGGCACTTATGGGGCTGAAGGGGCACTTGTGGGTCTGGGAGAGGCCACTTATGGGGCTGAAAGGGCACTTATGGGGCCAAAGGAGCACTTATGGGGCCGAAGGGGCACTTATGGGGCCGAAGGGGCACTTAGGGGGCACTTATGGGGCTGAAGGGGCACTTGTGGGTCTGGGAGAGGCCACTTATCGGGCTGAAAGGGCACTTATGGGACCGAAGGGGCACTTATGGGGCCGAAGGGGCACTTATGGGGCACTTATGGGGCACTTATGGGGCACTTAGGGGGCACTTATGGGGCACTTAGGGGGCACTTATGGGGCTGAAGGAGCACTTATGGGACTGAAGGGGCACTTAGGGGGCACTTAGGGGGCACTTAGGGGGCACTTGTGGGGCACTTAGGGGGCACTTAGGGGGCACTTAGGGGGCACTTAGGGGCACTTGTGGGTCTGGGAGAGGACACTTCTGGGGCCGAAGGGGCACTTATGGGGCAATTATGGGGCCGAAGGGGCACTTAGGGGGCACTTATGGGGCTGAAGGGGCACTTGTGGGTCTGGGAGAGGCCACTTATGGGGCTGAAAGGGCACTTCTGGGGCCGAAGGGGCACTTGTGGGTCTGGGAGAGGACACTTATGGGGCTGAAGGAGCACTTATGGGGCACTTATGGGGCACTTAGGGGGCACTTAGGGGGCTGAAGGGGCACTTATGGGTCTGGGAGAGGACACTTCTGGGGCCGAAGGGGCACTTATGGGGCTGAAGGAGCACTTATGGGGCACTTAGGGGGCACTTAGGGGGCACTTGTGGGTCTGGGAGAGGACACTTATGGGGCTGAAGGATCCCTTATGGGGCCGAAGGGGCACTTACGGGGCACTTATGGGGCACTTAGGGGGCACTTAGGGGGCACTTAGGGGGCCGAAGGGGCACTTATGGGGCACTTAGGGGGCACTTAGGGGGCACTTAGGGGGCACTTAGGGGGCACTTAGGGGGCACTTGTGGGTCTGGGAGAGGGCACTTAGGGGGCCGAAGGGGCACTTAGGGGGCACTTAGGGGGCACTTAGGGGGCCGAAGGGGCACTTATGGGGCACTTATGGGGCACTTATGGGGCACTTACGGGGCTGAAGGAGCACTTATGGGACCGAAGGAGCACTTATGGGGCCGAAGGAGCACTTAGGGGGCACTTAGGGGGCACTTAGGGGGCACTTAGGAGGCACTTAGGGGGCACTTAGGGGTCTGGGAGAGGACACTTCTGGGGCCGAAGGGGCACTTATGGGGCACTTATGGGGCCGAAGGGGCACTTATGGGGCACTTATGGGGCACTTATGGGGCTGAAGGGGCACTTATGGGGCACTTATGGGGCACTTAGGGGGCACTTGTGGGGCACTTGTGGGGCACTTAGGGGGCACTTGTGGGGCACTTGTGGGGCACTTAGGGGGCACTTAGGGGGCACTTGTGGGGCAGCTCACCCTGAAAAGCTCTTTGAGATCATAGAACTGTCCGTGGATGTCACCGCACACCTGTGGGGGGGGAGAAAAAAAAACCCTCTTTTATCCAAAACAGAACAAAAGGGGCAAAAATAGGGGTCAGCCCCACACTTCCCCCCCCCCCACCCCCGCCCCATAGATTCCGCCCCATAGATTCCGCCCCCCAACTCACGGTGACGGGAGAGTCCACCCGCTGCACGTTGCTCTCCTCCACCAGAATCTCTCTGTGGGGCAGAAAAGCCGCGATTTACCTAATTACCCCCCTCAGAGGCTTAATTACCCCCCGAGAGGGTTAATTACCCCCCCGAGGGTATTAATTACCCCCCCCCGGGGCAGTTAATTACCGGGCTTTGGCGCAGAGGGCTTTGACTTCGCTCTCCTTAATGAGTTCGCAGCGCCGCAACTGTTCGATTTGACGATCCAAATCGCTCAGTTCCCCCATGGTCGGGGCTGTAATTAGGGCTAATTAAGAGGTTAATTAATAATTCCCCGCCCCCGGGGGGTAATTAATGATACCCACCCCTCCCCCCCCCACCCCGATAATTACCCCCTCTGCGGAGGAGGGGGGAACGAATCTCTCTCCGAAAAAGGGGGTAATTGAGGGGTTCCTCCTCGTTAAGTTAATTAGAGAATAATTAAGGTCCAGCGGGGGGTAATTAAGTGCCCCCCCCCCCCCAAAAGGGTGATTAAGTGCCCCCCTAAAGGGTAATTAACTGCCCCCAAAGGGTGATTAACTGCCCCCCCCAAAGGGTCTTTAAGTGCCCCCCAAAGGGTAATTAAGTGCCCCCCCAGAGGGTAATTAAGTGCCCCCCCCAGAGGGTAATTAACTGCCCCCCAAAGGGTAATTAACTGCCCCCTAAAGGGTAATTAAGTGCCCCCCCAAAGGGTAATTAAGTGCCCCCCCCAGAGGGTAATTAAGTGCCCCCCAAAGGGTGATTAAGTGCCCCCCGAGAGGGTAATTAACTGCCCCCCCAGAGGATAATTAATTGCCCCCCCAAAGGGTAATTAAGTGCCCCCCCAGAGGGTAATTAAGTGCCCCCCCAAAGGGTAATTAAGTGCCCCCCAGAGGGTAATTAACGCCCCCCAAAAGGGTAATTAAGTGTCCCCTAAAGGGTAATTAAGTGCCCCCCAAAGGGTAATTAAGTGCCCCCCAAAGGGTAATTAATTGCCCCCCAAAGGGTAATTAAGTGCCCCCCGAGAGGGTAATTAAGTGCCCCCCCCAGAGGGTAATTAAGTGCCCCCCCCAGAGGGTAATTAAGTGCCCCCCCAGAGGGTAATTAAGTGCCCCCCCAAAGGGTAATTAAGTGCCCCCCAGAGGGTAATTAACGCCCCCCAAAAGGGTAATTAAGTGCCCCCCAAAGGGTAATTAAGTGCCCCCCCCAGAGGGTAATTAAGTGTCCCCTAAAGGGTAATTAAGTGCCCCCCCCAGAGGGTAATTAAGTGTCCCCTAAAGGGTAATTAACTGCCCCCCCAGAGGGTAATTAAGTGTCCCCTAAAGGGTAATTAACTGCCCCCCAAAGGGTAATTAAGTGCCCCCCCAGAGGGTAATTAACGCCCCCCAAAAGGGTAATTAAGTGTCCCCTAAAGGGTAATTAAGTGCCCCCCAAAGGGTAATTAAGTGCCCCCTAAAGGGTAATTAACTGCCCCCCCAAAGGGTAATTAAGTGCCCCCCCAGAGGGTAATTAACTGCCCCCTAAAGGGTAATTAACTGCCCCCCCAAAGGGTAATTAACTGCCCCCCCAGAGGGTAATTAGTCCTCCCCGGGGGTAATTAGTTCCCTCCGGGGTAATTAACTGCCCCCCGGTTGGGGCTGGGGGGGATTAAGGGCCCCACAACTGCCCCACGGAGGTCCCGAACTGCCCCACAACCGCCCCACGGGGGGAGGGGGGGGGATCTGTGAGCCCCACAACTGCCCCTGTAGCTCCCCCCCCGCCCCATAGCGCCTCCCCAGCCCCATAGCCGCCCCACAGCCCCCCTACAACCCCCCCACACACCCTCATAGGCATCTCTCAGCCCCATAGCTGCCCCCCAGCCCCATAGCTGACCCACAGCACCACAGCCCCACAGCCGCCCCGTAAACCCCCCAGCCCCATAGGGGCTCCTCAGCCCCATAACCGCCCCACAGCTGCCCCACGGCCCCATAGCCGCCCCACAGCTGCCCCACAGCCTCACAGCCCCCCCAGGCCCACACACCCGCCCCTCAGCCCCATAGCTGCTCCCCAGCCCCACAGCCCCCACAGCCCCATAGACACCCCACAAACCCACCAGCCCCACAGCCGCCCCACAGCCCCCGCAGCCCCATAGTTGCTCCCCAGCCCCATAACCGCCCCATGGCTCCCCCACGGCCCCACAACCTCCCCCAGACCCCCATAGGCATCCCTCAGCCCCATAGCTGCTCCCCAGCCCCACAGCTGCCCCATGCCCCCCCCCAGCCCCATAGGCGCTCCTCAGCCCCATAACCGCCCCACAGCTGCCCCACAGCCCCCCCCAGGCCCACACACCCGCCCCTCAGCCCCATAGCCGCTCCCCAGCCCCACAGCCACCCCACAACCCCCCCAGCCCCACAGGCGCTCCTCAGCCCCATAACCACCCCCTGTTGCCCCACAGCCGCCCTACAAACCCCCCAGCCCCATAGCCGCCCCCCAGCCCCACAGATCCATAGCCACCCCCCAGCCCCATAGCTGACCCACAGCACCACAGCCCCACAGCCACCCCACAACCCCCCCAGCCCCACAGGCGCTCCTCAGCCCCATAACCACCCCCTGTTGCCCCACAGCCACCCCGCAAACCCCCCAGCCCCATAGGCGCTCCTCAGCCCCATAGCCGCCCCACAGCCTCACAGCCCCCCCAGGCCCACACACCCGCCCCTCAGCCCCATAGCTGCTCCCCAGCCCCACAGCCCCCACAGCCCCACAGACACCCGACAAACCCCCCAACCCCACAGCCGCCCCACAGCCACCGCAGCCCCATAGGCGCTCCTCAGCCCCATAACCGCCCCCCGTTACCCCACAGCACCACAGCCCCACAGCCGCCCTACAAACCCCCGCAGCCCCATAGGGGCTCCTCAGCCCCATAACCGCCCCACAGCTGCCCCACGGCCCCATAGCCGCCCCACAGCCTCACAGCCCCCCCAGGCCCATACACCCGCCCCTCAGCCCCATAGCTGCTCCCCAGCCCCACAGCCCCCCCAGCCCCACAGCCGCCCCACAACCCCCCCAGCCCCACAGGCGCTCCTCAGCCCCATAACCGCCCCCTGTTGCCCCACAGCCCCACAGCCGCCCTACAAACCCCCGCAGCCCCACAGCTGCTCCCCAGCCCCATAACCACCCCACGGCTCCCCCACGGCCCCACAGCCGCCCTACAACTCCCCACAAACCCTCATAGGCGTCTCTCAGCCCCATAGCCGCTCCCCAGCCCCACAGCCCCATAGACACCCCACAAACCCCCCAGCCCCACACCCCCCCCAGCCCCATAGCTGCCCCATGGCCCCCCCAGCCCCATAGGCGCTCCTCAGCCCCATAACCGCCCCACGGCTGCCCCACAGCCGCCCTACAACTCCCCACACACCCTCATAGGTGTCTCTCAGCCCCATAGCCGCTCCCCAGCCCCACAGCCCCATAGACACCCCACAAACCCCCCAGCCCCACACCCCCCCAGCCCCATAGCTGCCCCATGGCCCCCCCAGCCCCATAGGCGCTCCTCAGCCCCATAACCGCCCCACGGCTGCCCCACAGCCGCCCTACAACTCCCCACACACCCTCATAGGCGTCTCTCAGACCCATAGCCGCTCCCCAGCCCCACAGCCCCATAGACACCCCACACCCCCCCCAGCCCCACAGGCGCTCCTCAGCCCCATAACCGCCCCCTGTTACCCCACAGCACCACAGCCCCACAAACACCACAGCCGCCCCGCAAACCCCCCAGCCCCATAGCTGCCCCACAGCCTCCATGGCCCCACAGCCCCCTCCCAGCCCCACAGCCGCCCCACAGCCTCACAGACCCCCAGACCCATAGGCGCCCCTCAGCCGGATAAGCGCCCCCTGTTGCCCCACAGCCCCACAGCCGCCCCACAAACCCCCCCAGCCCCATAGGTGCTCCTCAGCCCCACAGCCGCCCCCTGTTGCCCCACAGCCCCACGGCCGCCCCACAGCCGCCCCACGGCCTCGCAGCCCCACAGCCGCCCCACAGCCCCACAGCCGCCCTACAAACCCCCGCAGCCCCATAGCTGCTCCCCTGTTACCCCACAGCCCCACGGCCGCCCCACAGCCGCCCCACGGCCTCACAGCCCCACAGCCGCCCCCCGGCCCTACAGCCGCCCCACAGCCGCCCCCTGTTGCCCCACAGCCGCCCCACGGCCCTCCCAGCCCCACAGCCGCCCCTCAGCCCCACAGCCGCCCCACACAGCCGCCCCACACCGCCTCTCCGCCCCCCGCTCCGCACACGCACCGCCCGCGACCCTCCGCCGCCACCGCCGCGCGTCACTTCCGGCCGGG
>NW_028127558.1:21879-49009 GCF_965231255.1 Vanellus vanellus
CCCCCAGAGGGTAATTAAGTGTCCCCTAAAGGGTAATTAACTGCCCCCCAAAGGGTAATTAAGTGCCCCCCCAGAGGGTAATTAACGCCCCCCAAAAGGGTAATTAAGTGTCCCCTAAAGGGTAATTAAGTGCCCCCCAAAGGGTAATTAAGTGCCCCCTAAAGGGTAATTAACTGCCCCCCCAAAGGGTAATTAACTGCCCCCCCAGAGGGTAATTAGTCCTCCCCGGGGGTAATTAGTTCCCTCCGGGGTAATTAACTGCCCCCCGGTTGGGGCTGGGGGGGATTAAGGGCCCCACAACTGCCCCACGGAGGTCCCGAACTGCCCCACAACCGCCCCACGGGGGGAGGGGGGGGGATCTGTGAGCCCCACAACTGCCCCTGTAGCTCCCCCCCCGCCCCATAGCTGCTCCCCAGCCCCATAGCCGCCCCACAGCCCCACAGCCGCCCTACAACCCCCCCACACACCCTCATAGGCATCTCTCAGCCCCATAGCTGCCCCCCAGCCCCATAGCTGACCCACAGCACCACAGCCCCACAGCCGCCCCGTAAACCCCCCAGCCCCATAGGGGCTCCTCAGCCCCATAACCGCCCCACAGCTGCCCCACGGCCCCATAGCCGCCCCACAGCTGCCCCACAGCCTCACAGCCCCCCCAGGCCCACACACCCGCCCCTCAGCCCCATAGCTGCTCCCCAGCCCCCCAGCCCCCACAGCCCCATAGACACCCCACAAACCCACCAGCCCCACAGCCGCCCCACAGCCCCCGCAGCCCCATAGTTGCTCCCCAGCCCCATAACCGCCCCACGGCTCCCCCACGGCCCCACAACCTCCCCCAGACCCCCATAGGCATCCCTCAGCCCCATAGCTGCTCCCCAGCCCCACAGCTGCCCCATGCCCCCCCCCAGCCCCATAGGCGCTCCTCAGCCCCATAACCGCCCCACAGCTGCCCCACAGCCCCCCCCAGGCCCACACACCCGCCCCTCAGCCCCATAGCCGCTCCCCAGCCCCACAGCCACCCCACAACCCCCCCAGCCCCACAGGCGCTCCTCAGCCCCATAACCACCCCCTGTTGCCCCACAGCCGCCCTACAAACCCCCCAGCCCCATAGCCGCCCCCCAGCCCCACAGATCCATAGCCACCCCCCAGCCCCATAGCTGACCCACAGCACCACAGCCCCACAGCCACCCCACAACCCCCCCAGCCCCACAGGCGCTCCTCAGCCCCATAACCACCCCCTGTTGCCCCACAGCCGCCCTACAAACCCCCCAGCCCCATAGCCGCCCCCCAGCCCCACAGATCCATAGCCACCCCCCAGCCCCATAGCTGACCCACAGCACCACAGCCCCACAGCCACCCCGCAAACCCCCCAGCCCCATAGGCGCTCCTCAGCCCCATAGCCGCCCCACAGCCTCACAGCCCCCCCAGGCCCACACACCCGCCCCTCAGCCCCATAGCTGCTCCCCAGCCCCACAGCCCCCACAGCCCCACAGACACCCGACAAACCCCCCAACCCCACAGCCGCCCCACAGCCACCGCAGCCCCATAGGCGCTCCTCAGCCCCATAACCGCCCCCCGTTACCCCACAGCACCACAGCCCCACAGCCGCCCTACAAACCCCCGCAGCCCCATAGGGGCTCCTCAGCCCCATAACCGCCCCACAGCTGCCCCACGGCCCCATAGCCGCCCCACAGCCTCACAGCCCCCCCAGGCCCATACACCCGCCCCTCAGCCCCATAGCTGCTCCCCAGCCCCACAGCCCCCCCAGCCCCACAGCCGCCCCACAACCCCCCCAGCCCCACAGGCGCTCCTCAGCCCCATAACCGCCCCCTGTTGCCCCACAGCCCCACAGCCGCCCTACAAACCCCCGCAGCCCCACAGCTGCTCCCCAGCCCCATAACCACCCCACGGCTCCCCCACGGCCCCACAGCCGCCCTACAACTCCCCACAAACCCTCATAGGCGTCTCTCAGCCCCATAGCCGCTCCCCAGCCCCACAGCCCCATAGACACCCCACAAACCCCCCAGCCCCACACCCCCCCCAGCCCCATAGCTGCCCCATGGCCCCCCCAGCCCCATAGGCGCTCCTCAGCCCCATAACCGCCCCACGGCTGCCCCACAGCCGCCCTACAACTCCCCACACACCCTCATAGGCGTCTCTCAGCCCCATAGCCGCTCCCCAGCCCCACAGCCCCATAGACACCCCACACCCCCCCCAGCCCCACAGGCGCTCCTCAGCCCCATAACCGCCCCCTGTTACCCCACAGCCCCACAAACACCACAGCCGCCCCGCAAACCCCCCAGCCCCATAGCTGCCCCACAGCCTCCATGGCCCCACAGCCCCCTCCCAGCCCCACAGCCGCCCCACAGCCTCACAGACCCCCAGACCCATAGGCGCCCCTCAGCCGGATAAGCGCCCCCTGTTGCCCCACAGCCCCACAGCCGCCCCACAAACCCCCCAGCCCCATAGGTGCTCCTCAGCCCCACAGCCGCCCCCTGTTGCCCCACAGCCCCACGGCCGCCCCACAGCCGCCCCACGGCCTCACAGCCCCACGGCCGCCCCACAGCCGCCCCACGGCCTCGCAGCCCCACGGCCGCCCCACAGCCGCCCCACGGCCTCGCAGCCCCACGGCCGCCCCACAGCCGCCCCACGGCCTCACAGCCCCACGGCCGCCCCACAGCCGCCCCACGGCCTCACAGCCCCACGGCCGCCCCACAGCCGCCCCACGGCCTCGCAGCCCCACAGCCGCCCCACAGCCCCACAGCCGCCCTACAAACCCCCGCAGCCCCATAGCTGCTCCCCTGTTACCCCACAGCCCCACGGCCGCCCCACAGCCGCCCCACGGCCTCACAGCCCCACAGCCGCCCCCCGGCCCTACAGCCGCCCCACAGCCGCCCCCTGTTGCCCCACAGCCGCCCCACGGCCCTCCCAGCCCCACAGCCGCCCCTCAGCCCCACAGCCGCCCCACACAGCCGCCCCACACCGCCTCTCCGCCCCCCGCTCCGCACACGCACCGCCCGCGACCCTCCGCCGCCACCGCCGCGCGTCACTTCCGGCCGGGGCTCCCGCTCCACTTCCGCTCCCGCCCACCCCCTCCTTGGACCGGAAGCGGAAGCGGGGCGCGCCGGAAGAGGCGGGGCTTAGCGCCAGCGGCGCCGGAACCCCCCCCCCCATCTTCCAGAGGCCTCTCCCGGGTCCCCCCCCCCCTCCCGCCGCCATTTTGCCCCGTCCTTCCCCCCACCCGCAGGGGGGTGGGCGGGGCCTCCCCAACTTCCGGCGGGGCCTCCCTCCACTTCCGCCCTCTCCTCCCTCCACTTCCGGCGGGGCCTCCCTCCACTTCCGCCCTCTCTTCCCTCCACTTCCGCTCTCTCTTCCCTGCACTTCCGCCTTCTCCTCCCTCCACTTCCGGCGGGGCCTCCCTCACTTCCGCCCTCTCTTCCCTCACTTCCGCCCTCTCCTCCCTCACTTCCGCCCTCTCCTCCCTCACTTCCGCCCTCCCCCCCCCCCCCCCCCAACACACACTCCGCGGACGGCGCGTTCATTCCGTCGCCATTTTATTTTGTCGCTTTAAAAGGGGGGGGGGGGGGGGGGGAGGGACGGGGAGAGGAGGGGGCGTGTCCGGGCGGTGACGCAGGCGGTGACGCGGTCAGTAGGCGTGGTTGGAGACGAAGAGCGATTGGGTGGCGGCGGCGCCGGCGGTGCCGCTGGGGGTGTACTGCCCCTGACACGCCTGGGAGTTGGCCTGCGGAGAGCGGGCGTGACGTCACGGGGGGGCGGCGTGACGTCACAGCGCGGGGGGGGTGACGTCACAGCGGGGGGGGCGCGTACGGGCACGGATGTGACATCATACGGACACACGTGTGACAGAGGTGACACCGTACGGACATTGATGTGACATTGGTGACATCATACGGACACATGTGTGACAGCGGTGACATCACACAGACACACGTGTGACATCATATGGACACACGTGACAGTGGTGACCTCATACGGACACACATGTGACATCACACAGACACATATGTGACAGTGGTGACACCATACGGACATTGATGTGACATTGGTGACACCATACGGACACGTGTGACATCACACAGACACACGTGACAGCGGTGACATCATATGGACACGTGTGACAGCGGTGACACCACAGAGACACACGTGTGACACCACACAGACACACGTGTGACAGTTGGTGACATCACGTGCACACACGTGTGACAGCGGTGACATCATACAGACACACATGTGACATCATATGGACACGTGTGACAGTGGTGACACCATATGGACATTGATGTGACATTGGTGACACCATATAGACACACGTGTGACATCACACAGACACACATGTGACAGCGGTGACATCACACAGACACACGTGTGACATCATATGGGTATGTGTGACACCATATGGACACACATGTGACAGCGGTGACATCACACAGACACATGTGTGACATCATATGGACACGTGTGACAGTGGTGACCTCATACGGACACACACGTGACACCACACAGACACACGTGTGACCGCGGTGACACCACACGGACACACGTGTGACATCATACGGACACACACGTGACAGCGGTGACACCACACGGACATCGATGTGACCTCCACGGCCTCTTCCTGTCCCCCCCGGGGGTGGCCCTCCCCCTCTCCCACCCCCCGGTGGCCCCACGGGTGACATACCTCAACCCGCTCAATGTCCTCCACCGGGGGCCCCCTCCCCACGGCCACGCCCAACATGGCCTCCAACCCCCCGACGTCCCCATGGGTGACCCACCAGACCCTCCTTGACCTTCTCCACCTGAGCCACCTCCCCATGGCCCCACGGCCACGTCCAACATAACCTCAACCTTCTGACATCCCCATGGATGACCCACCAGACCCACCAGACCTTCTCCACCTGAGCCACCTCCCCGTGTCCATACCCAACGTGACCTCCAACCCCCCGACGTCCCCATGGATGACCCACCAGACCCTCCTTGACCTTCTCCTAGCGGTCCGCCTGGTTCCTCTCCCCACGTCTCCTCCCCAACCCCCCGCCCCCCACCCCAGCCGTCCCCACGTGTCCCCGAGGAGCTGACGGTGACCTACCAAGGCCCTCTTGACGTACTCCTCCTGGGCCGCCTTGGCCTTGTCCCTCACCTTGTCCCCATGTCCCCACGGCCACGCCCAAGAGGGCCTCCGACCCCCCCGACGTCCCCATGGGTGACCCACCAGACCCACCAGACCTTCTCCACCTGTGCCCCCTTCCCATGTCCATACCCAACGTGGCCTCCAACCCCCCAACGTCCCCATGGATGACCCACCAGACCTTCTCCACCTGAGCCACCTCCCCATGGCCATACCCAACGGGGCCTCCAACCCCCCGACGTCCCCATGGATGACCCACCAGACCCTCCTTGACCTTCTCCTAGCGGTCCGCCTGGTTCCTCTCCCCACGTCTCCTCCCCAACCCCCCGCCCCCCACCCCAGCCGTCCCCACGTGTCCCCGAGGAGCTGACGGTGACCTACCAAGGCCCTCTTGACGTACTCCTCCTGGGCCGCCTTGGCCTTGTCCCTCACCTTGTCCCCATGTCCCCACGGCCACGCCCAAGAGGGCCTCCGACCCCCCCGACGTCCCCATGGGTGACCCACCAGACCCACCAGACCTTCTCCACCTGTGCCCCCTTCCCATGTCCATACCCAACGTGGCCTCCAACCCCCCAACGTCCCCATGGATGACCCACCAGACCTTCTCCACCTGAGCCACCTCCCCATGGCCATACCCAACGGGGCCTCCAACCCCCCGACGTCCCCATGGATGACCCACCAGACCCTCCTTGACCTTCTCCTAGCGGTCCGCCTGGTTCCTCTCCCCACGTCTCCTCCCCAACCCCCCGCCCCCCACCCCAGCCGTCCCCACGTGTCCCCGAGGAGCTGACGGTGACCTACCAAGGCCCTCTTGACGTACTCCTCCTGGGCCGCCTTGGTGTTGTCCTTCTTGCCGGCCCAGGCCCGCAGGGCGGAGGCCTGCAGCGCCCGCCCGTAGGAGAAGGTGAGGGCCCAGGGCCGCGCCAGGGGACAGCGGTTGATGGCGTTGAGGTTGATGGAGGCCTCTTCTTCGCTCTGTCCACCCGACAGGAAGGTGATGCCTGGGGACACGGGGACGGGAGGTCACCCGAGGGGGCGGGGAAGGGGTCACAGGGGAGGGGGACGCCGTGGGGAGGTGGTCATGGGGATGGGGACACCATGGGGAGGTGGTCATGGGGTTGGGGACTCCGTGGGGAGGTGGTTATGGGGAGGGGGACACAATGGGGAGGTGGCCATGGGTTTGGGGAGGTGGTCGTGGGGATGGGGACTCAGTGGGGAGGTGGTTATGGGGAGGGGGACACAATGGGGAGGTGGCCGTGGGGTTGGGGAGGTGGCCATGGGGATGGGGACACCATGGGGAGGTGGCCATGGGGATGGGGACACCATGGGGAGGTGGCCATGGGGTTGGGGACTCCGTGGGGAGGTGGTTATGGGGAGGGGGACACAATGGGGAGGTGGCCATGGGGTTGGGGACACTGTGGGGAGGTGGCCATGGGGATGGGGACACCGTGGGGAGGTGGCCATGGGGAGGGGGTCACTGTGGGGAGGTGGCCATGGGGTTGGGGAGGTGGCCATGGGGAGGGGGACACTGTGGGGACGTGGCCATGGGGATGGGGACACCACAGGGCCGTCGCTATGGGGCTGGGGACACCATGGGGACACAGCCATGGGGATGGGGACACCACGAGCACGTTGCCATGGGGCTGGGGACACCACGAGGCCATGGCCATGGGGATGGAGACACCACGAGAACGTCGCTATGGGGATGGGGACACCCCGGGGACATGACCATGGGGATGGGGACACCAGGAGCACGTCGCTATGGGGCTGGGGACACCATAGGGACATGGCCATGGGGACGGGGACACACCCATGGGGATGGTGACACCACGAGGCCATGGCCATGGGGATGGGGACACCAGGAGAACATCGCTATGGGGCTGGGGACACCATGGGGCCACGGCCATGGGGATGGGGACACCAGGAGCACGTCGCTATGGGGCTGGGGACACCATGGGGAAATGGCCATGGTGGCGGGGACACACCCATGGGGATGGAGACACCACGAGGCCGTCGCTATGGGGCTGGGGACACCCCGGGGACATGGCCATGGGGCTGGGGACACCACGAGAACGTCGCTATGGGGCTGGGGACACCATGGGGCCACGGCCATGGGGCTGGGGACACACCCATGGGGATGGAGACACCACGAGAACATCGCTATGGGGCTGGGGACACCATGGGGACACACCCATGGGGATGGGGACACCAGGAGCACGTTGCTATGGGGCTGGGGACACCATGGGGACATGGCCATGGGGACGGGGACACCATGAGAACATCACTATGGGGATGGGGACACCATGGGGACATGGCCATGGGGATGGAGACACACCCATGGGGATGGAGACACCACGAGAACATCACTATGGGGCTGGGGACACCACGAGGACATGGCCATGGGGCTGGGGACACACCCATGGGGATGGGGACACCACGAGGCCATCGCTATGGGGCTGGGGACACCCCGGGGATATGACCATGGGGATGGGGACACATCCATGGGGATGGAGACACCACGAGAACGTCGCTATGGGGCTGGGGACACCACGGGGACATGGACATGGGGATGGGGACACCACGAGAACATCACTATGGGGCTGGGGACACCACGAGGACATGGCCATGGGGATGGTGACACCACGAGAACATCGCTATGGGGCTGGGGACACCATGGGGACATGGCCATGGGGATGGGGACACATCCATGGGGATGGAGACACCACGAGAACGTCACTATGGGGCTGAGGACACCATGGGGACATGGCCATGGGGATGGGGACACCACGAGGCCGTCGCTATGGGGCTGCGGACACCATGGGGACATGGCAATGGGGATGGGGACACCACGAGGCCGTCGCTATGGGGCTGGGGACACCATGGGGACATGGCCATGGGGATGGGGACACACCCATGGGGATGGAGACACCACGAGAACGTCGCTATGGGGCTGGGGACACCATGGGGACATCGCTAAGGGGATGGGGACACCACGAGAACGTCGCTATGGGGCTGGGGACACCATGGGGACACACCCATGGGGATGGGGACACCACGAGAACATCGCTATGGGGCTGGGGACACCATGGGGACATGGCCATGGGGATGGGGACACACCCATGGGGATGGAGACACCACGAGAACGTCGCTATGGGGCTGGGGACACCATGGGGACACACCCATGGGGATGGGGACACCAGGAGCACGTTGCTATGAGGCTGGGGACACCACGAGGCCGTCGCTATGGGGATGGGGACACCACGAGGCCGTCGCTATGGGGATGGGGACACCATGGGGACATGGCCATGGGGACGGGGACCCACCCATGGGGATGGTGACACCACGAGGCCATGGCCATGGGGATGGGGACACCACGAGAACATCGCTATGGGGCTGGTGACACCATGGGGACATGGCCATGGGGATGGGGACATGGCCATGGGGATGGAGACACCACGAGCACGTCGCTATGGGGCTGGGGACACCATGGGGACACACCCATGGGGATGGGGACACCACGAGAACGTCGCTATGGGGCTGGGGACACCATGGGGCCATGGCCATGGGGATGGAGACACCACGAGAACATCGCTATGGGGCTGGGGACACCATGGGGCCACACCCATGGGGATGGGGACACCACGAGAACGTCGCTATGGGGCTGGGGACACCACGAGGCCATGGACATGGGGATGGGGACACCAGGAGAACATCGCTATGGGGCTGGGGACACCACGAGGCCATGGACATGGGGATGGGGACACCAGGAGAACATCGCTATGGGGCTGGGGACACCACGAGGACATGGCCATGGGGATGGTGACACCACGAGAACATCGCTATGGGGATGGGGACACCATGGGGACATGGCCATGGGGATGGGGACACACCCATGGGGATGGAGACACCACGAGGCCATGGACATGGGGATGGGGACACCAGGAGAACATCGCTATGGGGCTGGGGACACCACGAGAACATCGCTATGGGGCTGGGGACACCACGGGGACATGGCCATGGGGACGGGGACACACCCATGGGGATGGAGACACCACGAGAACGTCGCTATGGGGCTGGGGACACCATGGGGACATGGCCATGGGGATGGGGACATGGCCATGGGGATGGGGACACCACGAGAACATCGCTATGGGGCTGGGGACACCATGGGGACACACCCATGGGGATGGAGACACCACGAGAACATCGCTATGGGGCTGGGGACACCATGGGGACATGGCCATGGGGATGGAGACACACCCATGGGGATGGAGACACCACGAGAACGTCGCTATGGGGATGGGGACACCACGAGGCCGTCGCTATGGGGATGGGGACACCATGGGGACATGGCCATGGGGACGGGGACACACCCATGGGGATGGAGACACCACGAGAACATCACTATGGGGATGGGGACACCATGGGGACACACCCATGGGGATGGGGACACCACGAGAACATCGCTATGGGGCTGGGGCCACCCCGGGGCCACGGCCATGGGGCTGGGCCCCCCACCCCCACCCCCCCCAGCCCGGGGGCCAGGTGGCACTGACCGGGGACAGCGGGTGGCACGGTGCGGCGCAGGGCGGTGACGGTGGCCATGGCGATCTCCTCGGGGCTGTACTTCTTGGTGCAGGCGTGGCCCGGCGTCACCATGTTGGGCTTCAGCAGTGTCCCCTCCAGGTAGACGTGGTGGTCGCTCAGCGCCTTGTAGACGGCCGCCAGCACCTGGGGACAACGGGGACACGGGTGGGGACATGGGGGGGGGACACGGGGGGGGACACGGGGGGGGACACGGGTGGGGATGTCACCCACCTTCTCGGTGACGTATTGGCAGTGCTTCAGGTCGTGGTCACCATCTGGGAGGATCTCGGGCTCCACGATGGGGACGATGCCGTTCTGTGGGGACACGGGGGACATCGGGGACGGTGACAACCCAGGGGGACCGCGAGGGGACGGGGCGGGGGGGGGGAACAACGCGGTGGTGACACCCGGTGGAGATGGGAAGCCACCACAGAGCACGGACACCCAGAGGGGACACAGGTATGGGACAGGGAGGTGACATCAACCACCACAGGGCGCCCCGAGGTGACACAGGGATGACGTGGGGACAGTGAGGTGTCCCAAGGTCACGAAAGTGCCACCACACCATGGCTAGGTGCCACCACCACACCACATTTAGGTGCCACCTTGGGGCGTCACCACACAGGTTGGAGGCCACCAACCACCACAGGGCACCCAGAGGTGACACAGGGATGACGTGGGGACAGTGAGGTGACCCAAGGTCATGGAGGTGCCACCACCCCATCTCTACGTCCCACCACCCCATGGCTAGGTGCCACCACACCACATCTAGGTGCCACCTTCTAGGTGTCACCCTGCAGGTTGGAGGCCACCCACCACCACAGGGCACCCAGAGGTGACACAGGGATGACATGGGGACAGTGAGGTGTCCCAAGGTCATGGAGGTGCCACCACCCCATCTCTACGTCCCACCACACCATGTTTAGGTGCCACCTTCTGATGTCACCCTGCAGGTTGGAGGCCACCAACCACCACAGGGCACCCCGAGGTGACACAGGGATGACGTGGGGACACAGTGAGGTGACCCAAGGTCATGGAGGTGCCACCACACCAAGGCTAGGTGCCACCACCCCATCTCTACGTCCCACCACACCATGGCTAGGTGCCACCACACCACGTTTAGGTGCCACCTTGGGGCGTCACCACGTGGGTTGGAGGCCACCAACTGCCATAGGGCACCCCGAGGTGACACGGGGATGATGTGGGGACACAGTGAGGTGACCCAAGCTCACGGAGGTGCCACCACCCCATCTCTACGTCCCACCACACCATGGCTAGGTGCCACCACACCACATTTAGGTGCCACCTTGGGGCGTCACTACGCGGGTTGGAGGCCACCAACTGCCATAGGGCACCCAGAGGTGAAACAGGGATGACGTGGGGACAGTGAGGTGACCCAAGGTCACGGAGGTGCCACCACCCCATCTCTACGTCCCACCACACCATGGCTAGGTGCCACCACCACACCACGTTTAGGTGCCACCTTGGGGCGTCACCACGCGGGTTGGAGGCCACCAACCACCGGAGTGCACCCAGAGGTGACACAGGGATGACGTGGGGACACAGTGAGGTGTCCCAAGGTCACGAAAGTGCCACCACACCATGGCTAGGTGCCACCACCCCATCTCTACGTCCCACCACACCACGGCTAGGTGCCACCTTCTGATGTCACCCTGCAGGTTGGAGGCCACCAACCACCACAGGGCACCCCGAGGTGACACGGGGATGACGTGGGGACACAGTGAGGTGTCCCAAGGTCACGGAGATGCCACGACACCATGGCTAGGTGCCACCACCCCATCTCTACGTCCCACCACACCACATTTAGGTGCCACCTTCTGATGTCACCCTGCAGGTTGGAGGCCACCAACCACCACAGGGCACCCCGAGGTGACGCGGGGATGATGTGGGGACACAGTGAGGTGACCCAAGGTCATGGAGGTGCCACCACACCAAGGCTAGGTGCCACCACCCCATCTCTACGTCCCACCACACCATGGCTAGGTGCCACCACACCACATTTAGGTGCCACCTTGGGGCGTCACCACACAGGTTGGAGGCCACCAACTGCCATAGGGCACCCCGAGGTGACACGGGGATGATGTGGGGACACAGTGAGGTGACCCAAGGTCATGGAGGTGCCACCACCCCATCTCTACGTCCCACCACACCATGGCTAGGTGCCACCACACCACATCTAGGTGCCACCTTCTAGGTGTCACCCTGCAGGTTGGAGGCCACCAATCACCACAGGGCACCCAGAGGTGACACAGGGATGACGTGGGGACAGTGAGGTGTCCAAGGTCATGGAGGTGCCACCACCCCATCTCTACGTCCCACCACACCATGGCTAGGTGCCACCACACCACATTTAGGTGCCACCTTGGGGCGTCACCACGCGGGTTGGAGGCCACCAACCGCCGTAGGGCGCCCAGAGGTGAGACGGGGCCGGGGTTGGGGACAGGGCGGCCGGCGGGGAGGGGACAGGGGACCTGCTGGCAGATGCTGGCGTAGCGGGCGAGGACGTTGGCGTTCTCCATGATGGCCAGGCGGGTGGGGGTGTGCTCCGAGATCTTGAGGACACAGCGCCACTTGGCGAAGTCGGCCCCGTCCTTCTTGTACTGGGCGCAGCGCTCCATCAGCCCGTCCAGCCCTGGGGACAGCGCGGGGACGTCAGCCACGGGGACACCAGCGATGGGGGACAGCCGGGGAGGCCGGGGGAGGGCCCAGGGGTAGGGACGGCGCGGTGGCATCAGGGGTGGGGACGCGGATGGGGCATGAGGGCAGCAGGAAGGATGGGGCCACCGTGGTGCCATCAGGGGTGGGGACAGTGACAGGGCGTGAGGACAGCAGGAAGGATGGGGACAGCGTGGTGGCATCAGGGGTGGGGACAGTGACAGGGCATGAGGGCAGCAGGAAGGATGGGGACACCATGGTGGCATCAGGGGTGGGGCCACCATGGTGGCATGAGGGCAGCAGGAAGGATGGGGACAGCGTGGTGGCATCAGGGGTGGGGACGCGGATGGGGCAGGAGGGCAGCAGGAAGGATGGGGACAGCGTGGTGGCATCAGGGGTGGGGACACGGATGGGGCATGAGGGCAGCAGGAAGGATGGGGACAGTGTGGTGGCATCAGGGGTGGGGACACGGATGGGGCATGAGGGCAGCAGGAAGGATGGGGACAGCGTGGTGGCATCAGGGGTGGGGACGCGGATGGGGCAGGAGGGCAGCAGGAAGGATGGGGACAGCGTGGTGGCATCAGGGGTGGGGACACCGTGGTGGCATGAGGGCAGCAGGAAGGATGGGGCCACCATGGTGGCATCAGGGGTGGGGACACCGTGGTGGCATGAGGGCAGCAGGAAGGATGGGGCCACCATGGTGGCATCAGGGGTGGGGACACCGTGGTGGCATGAGGGCAGCAGGAAGGATGGGGACAGCGTGGTGGCATCAGGGGTGGGGACACCGTGGTGGCATGAGGGCAGCAGGAAGGATGGGGCCAGCGTGGTGGCATCAGGGGTGGGGACACCGTGGTGGCATGAGGACAGCAGGAAGGATGGGGACAGCGTGGTGGCATCAGGGGTGGGGACACCGTGGTGGGGCATGAGGACAGCAGGAAGGATGGGGACAGCGTGGTGGCATCAGGGGTGGGGACACCGTGGTGGCATGAGGGTGGCAGGAAGGATGGGGCCACCGTGGTGGCATCAGGGGTGGGGACATGGATGGGGCATGAGGGTGGCAGGAAGGATGGGGACAGCGTGGTGGCATCAGGGATGGTGCCACCATGGTGGCATGAGGGCAGCAGGAAGGATGGGGCCACCGTGGTGGCATCAGGGGTGGGGACACCGTGGTGGCATGAGGGCAGCAGGAAGGATGCGGCCACCGTGGTGGCATCAGGGGTGGGGCCACCCTGGTGGGGCCACCCTTGGGGACAGGGCTGTCACTCACCCTGGGTCGTGGTCTCGCCGTTGGTGCCAGCCAGGGGCACGACCCCCTTGTCCACCTGGGGGACAGGGACAGGGTGATGGCCTTCACCTGCTGCCTGCAGCACCCACGTCCCCAACGTCCCCGTGTCCCCCAACACACCGACGTCCCCAACGCCCCCGATGTCCCCACAATGTCCCCAGGGTGGCCCCAGCTCAGCACCAACGAGGGCGCCCAGTGAAGCCACCTTCAATGGGGTTGACCTGGTGCCACCTTTGACGTGGTTGACCCGGTGCCACCTTGGACATGGTTGACCCAACCCAAGGACCACCCAACGCCCCCACGTCCCCTCGTTGTCCCCAAGACCCCCCGACAACCCCAGGATGTCCCCAGGGTGGCCCCAGCTCAGCACCAACACGGGCGCCCAGTGAAGCCACCTTTGATGGGGTTGACCTGGTGCCACCTTTGACGTGGTTGACCCGGTGCCACCTTGGACATGGTTGACCCAACCCAAAGACCACCCAACGCCCCCACGTCCCCTCGTTGTCCCCAAGACCCCCCGATGTCCCCAGGATGTCCCCAGGATGTCCCCAGAGTGGCCGCAGCTCAGCACCAACACGGGCACCCAATGAAGCCACCTTTGATGGGGTTGACCTGGTGCCACCTTTGACGTGGTTGACCCGGTGCCACCTTGGACATGGTTGACCCAACCCAAGGACCACCCAACGCCCCCACGTCCCCTCGTTGTCCCCAACGCCCCCCGACGTCCCCAGGATGTCCCCAGGATGTCCCCAGGGTGCCCCAGCTCAGCACCAACACAGGCACCCAATGAAGCCACCTTCGATGGGGTTGACCTGATACCACCTTGGACATGGTTGACCCAACCCAAGGACCACCCAACACCCCACATCCCCTCGTTGTCCCCAAGGCCCCCAATGTCCCCAGGATGTCCCCAGGGTGGCCCCAGCTCAGCACCAACGAGGGCGCCCAATGAAGCCACCTTCAATGGGGTTGACCCGGTGCCACCTTTGACGTGGTTGACCTGATGCCACCTTGGACGGGGTTGATCTGATGCCACCTTGGACATGGTTGACCCAACCCAAGGACCACCCAACGCCCCCACGTCCCCTCGTTGTCCCCAAGGCCCCCCCGATGTCCCCAGGAGGTCCCCAGGAGGTCCCCACCTTGATGCCCACCAGGGCGCCCTTGCCGCGGATGACCTGGGGGAAGGGACGGCCATCGTCCGCCTTCTGGTAGAGGGTCTCGTGGAAGAGGATGACCCCCCCGATGCAGGGGTCCACCCGGCTGTCGGCGGTGAAGAGCAGCTGCCGGTACCAGCGCCGGTTCTCCTCAGTGTTCTCCGCCCCCACCGAGCTCAGGCGCTTGGCGATGCTCCCTGCGGACGTCCCAGTATAAACCAGTTCAAACCAGTTCAGCCAAGGAAGCCCGACTGGGCTCCTCATGCTGCCCCCAGGGGTCCCAGTGCTGCTCCAGGTGCTCTCACAACCCCCTGGTGCCACCTCGAAGTTCTCAGGTGATTCTCCATGCTCCCTGCCACCATCCCAGTACAAACCAGTTCAGCCCAGTATAGCCCAGGAACCACAACTGGGCTCCTGGTGCTGCCCCCAGGTCTCCCAGCAGCTCCCAGTGCTGCTCCAGGAGCTCTCACAACCCCCTGGTGCCACCTCGAAGTTCTCAGGTGATTCTCCATGCTCCCTGCCGCCATCCCAGTACAAACCAGTTCAGCCCAGTATAGCCCACTCCCCTCCTCACACTGCCCCAAGGGGTCCCAGTAGGTCCCAGTGCCACTCCAGGAGCTCTCATGACACCCCTGGTGTCACCTCGAAGTTCTCAGATGCTTCCCCGTGCTCCCTGCCGCCATCCCAGTACAAACCAGTTCAAACCAGTTCAGCCAAGGAAGCCCAACTGGCCTCCTCATGCTGCCCCAGCGCCTCCCAGTAGGTTCCAGTGCTGCTCCAGGAGCTCTCAGAACCACCCTGGTGCCACCTTGAAGTTCTCAGCTGCCTCCCCATGTTCCCTGCCACCATCCCAGTACAAACCAGTTCA
Organism: Vanellus vanellus; assembly: GCF_965231255.1. NCBI lineage: Eukaryota > Metazoa > Chordata > Aves > Charadriiformes > Charadriidae > Vanellus > Vanellus vanellus. The sequence goes on from NW_028127558.1 coordinate 37,596, forward strand.
AACCAGTAGAGCCCACTCCCCTCCTCATGCTACCTCAAGTTGTCCCAGTAGCTCCCAGTGCTGCTCCAGGAGCTCTCACAACCCCCTGGTGTCACCTTGAAGTTCTCAGATGATTCTCCATGCTCCCTGCAGCTGTCCCAGTAAAAACCAGTTCAAACCAGTTCAGCCCAGGAACCCCAACTGGGTTCCTCATGCTGCCCCAGTGCCTCCCAGTAGGTCCCAGTGCTGCTCCTGGTGCTCTCACAACCCCCTGGTGCCACCTCGAAGTTCTCAGGTGATTCTCCATGCTCCCTGCCGCCATCCCAGTACAAACCAGTTCAAACCAGTTCAGCCAAAGAAGCCCAACTGGGCTCCTCATGCTGCCCCAGTGCCTCCCAGTAGGTTCCAGTGCTGCTCCAGGAGCTCTCAGAACCACCCTGGTGCCACCTCGAAGTTCTCAGATGCTTCTCCATGCTCTCTGCCGCCATCCCAGTACAAACCAGTTCAGCCCAGTATAGCCCACTCGCCTCCTCACACTGCCCCAAGGGGTCCCAGTAGGTCCCAGTGCCACTCCAGGAGCTCTCACAACCCCCTGGTGCCACCTCGAAGTTCTCAGATGATTCTCCATGCTCCCTGCCGCCATCCCAGTACAAACCAGTTCAAACCAGTTCAGCCCAGGAACCCCAACTGGGTTGCTCATGCTGCCCCAGTGCCTCCCAGTAGGTCCCAGTGCTGCTCCAGGAGCTCTCACAACCCCCTGGTGCCACCTTGAAGTTCTCAGATGATTCTCCATGCTCCCTGCCGCCATCCCAGTACAAACCAGTTCAAACCAGTAGAGCCCACTCCCCTCCTCATGCTACCTCAAGGTGTCCCAGCAGCTCCCAGTGCTGCTCCAGGAGCTCTCACAACCCCCTGGTGCCACCTCGAAGTTCTCAGATGATTCTCCATGCTCCCTGCCGCTGTCCCAGTACAAACCAGTTCAAACCAGTTCAGCCAAGGAAGCCCAACTGGCCTCCTCATGCTGCCCCAGTGCCTCCCAGTAGGTTCCAGTGCTGCTCCAGGAGCTCTCAGAACCACCCTGGTGCCACCTTGAAGTTCTCAGATGCTTCTCCATGCTCCCTGCCACCATCCCAGTACAAACCAGTTCAAACCAGTAGAGCCCACTCCCCTCCTCATGCTACCTCAAGTTGTCCCAGTAGCTCCCAGTGCTGCTCCAGGAGCTCTCATGACACCCCTGGTGTCACCTTGAAGTTCTCAGATGATTCTCCATGCTTCCTGCCGCCATCCCAGTACAAACCAGTTCAAACCAGTTCAGCCCAGGAACCCCAACTGGGCTGCTCATGCTGCCCCAGTGCCTCCCAGTAGGTCCCAGTGCTGCTCCAGGAGCTCTCAGAACTACCCTGGTCCCACCTTGAAGTTCTCAGATGCTTCTCCATGCTCCCTGCCACCATCCCAGTACAAACCAGTTCAGCCCAGTATAGCCCACTCCCCTCCTCATGCTACCTCAAGGTGTCCCAGTAGCTCCCAGTGCTGCTCCAGGAGCTCTCATGACACCCCTGGTGACATCTTGGAGTTCTCAGCTGCCTCCCCATGCTCCCTGCTGCCATCCCAGTACAAACCAGTTCAAACCAGTTCAGCCCAGGAACCCCAACTGGGCTCCTCATGCTGCCCCAGTGCCTCCCAGTAGGTCCCAGTGCTGCTCCAGGTGCTCTCACAACCCCCTGGTGCCACCTCGAAGTTCTCAGATGATTCTTCATGCTTCCTGCCGCCATCCCAGTACAAACCAGTTCAAACCAGTTCAGCCCAGGAACCCCAACTGGGCTGCTCATGCTGCCCCAGCGCCTCCCAGTAGGTCCCAGTGCTGCTCCAGGAGCTCTCAGAACCACCCTGGTGCCACGTCGAAGTTCTCAGATGCTTCTCCATGCTCCCTGCTGCCGTCCCAGTACAAACCAGTTCAGCCCAGTATAGCCCACTCCCCTCCTCACACTGCCCCAAGGGGTCCCAGTAGGTCCCAGTGCCACTCCAGGAGCTCTCACAACCCCCTGGTGCCACCTCGAAGTTCTCAGATGATTCTCCATGCTTCCTGCCGCCATCCCAGTACAAACCAGTTCAAACCAGTTCAGCCCAGGAACCCCAACTGGGCTCCTCATGCTGCCCCAGTGCCTCCCAGTAGGTCCCAGTGCTGCTCCAGGTGCTCTCACAACCCCCTGGTGCCACCTTGAAGTTCTCAGATTTTTCTCCATGCTCCCTGCAGCTGTCCCAGTACAAACCAGTTCAAACCAGTTCAAACCAGTATAGCCCACTCCCCTCCTCACGCTGCCCCAAGGGGTCCCAGTAGGTCCCAGTAGTTTCCAGTGCTGCTCCAGGAGCTCTCGCAACCCCCTGGTGCCACCTCGAAGTTCTCAGATTTTTCTCCATGCTCCCTGCAGCTGTCCCAGTACAAACCAGTTTAAACCAGTTCAGCCCAGGAACCCCAACTGGGCTCCTCATGCTGCCCCAGTGCCTCCCAGTAGGTCCCAGTGCTGCTCCAGGAGCTCTCACAACCCCCTGATGCCACCTCGAAGTTCTCAGATGATTCTCCATGCTCCCTGCCACCATCCCAGTACAAACCAGTTCAAACCAGTAGAGCCCACTCCCCTCCTCATGCTACCTCAAGGTGTCCCAGTAGCTCCCAGTGCTGCTCCAGGAGCTCTCATGACACCCCTGGTGACATCTTGGAGTTCTCAGCTGCCTCCCCATGCTCCCTGCTGCCATCCCAGTACAAACCAGTTCAAACCAGTTCAGCCCAGGAACCCCAACTGGGCTCCTCATGCTGCCCCAGTGCCTCCCAGTAGGTCCCAGTGCTGCTCCAGGAGCTCTCACAACCCCCTGATGCCACCTTGAAGTTCTCAGATTTTTCTCCATGCTCCCTGCCGCTGTCCCAGTAAAAACCAGTTCAAACCAGTTCAGCCCAGGAACCACAACTGGGCTGCTCATGCTGCCCCAGTGCCTCCCAGTAGGTCCCAGTGCTGCTCCAGGAGCTCTCACAACCCCCTGGTGCCACCTCGAAGTTCTCAGATGATTCTCCATGCTTCCTGCCGCCATCCCAGTACAAACCAGTTCAAACCAGTTCAGCCCAGGAACCCCAACTGGGCTCCTCATGCTGCCCCAGTGCCTCCCAGTAGGTCCCAGTGCTGCTCCAGGAGCTCTCACAACCCCCTGGTGCCACCTTGAAGTTCTCAGATTTTTCTCCATGCTCCCTGCAGCTGTCCCAGTACAAACCAGTTCAAACCAGTTCAAACCAGTATAGCCCACTCCCCTCCTCACGCTGCCCCAAGGGGTCCCAGTAGATCCCAGTAGTTTCCAGTGCTGCTCCAGGAGCTCTCACGACCCCCTGGTGCCACCTTGACCTCCTCAGATGCTTCCCCATGCTCCCTGCCGCCATCCCAGTACAAACCAGTTCAAACCAGTATAGCCTAGTAACCCCAGCTGGTCTCCTGGTGCTGCCCCAGTACCTCCCAGTAGCTCCCAGTTCAGCACCAGTAGCTCCCAGGAATCTCCTGGTGCCACCTTGAAGGTCTCAAGTCCTTCTCCATGCTCCTTACAGCCATCCCAGTACAAACCAGTTCACCCCAGTATAGCCCAGTAACCCCCGCTGGCCTCCTGGTGCTGCCCCAGTGCCTCCCAGTATCCCCCCCAGTACCACCTCCTGGCACTGGAGTGCTTGGCCAGCCTCCCAGCAAGCTCCCAGTGCCTCCCAGTAAGGCCCAGTAGCTCCCAGTACTCCCCAAGTGCTGCCTCAGTGCCTTCCAGTAGCTCCCAGTACTTCCCAGTCCAGCCCTGGTGTCTCCCAGTCCAGTGTCCTCCCAGTGCTTCCCCAGTAGCTCCCAGTGCCCTCCTGGCACTACACCAGTGCCTCCCAGTAGCTCCCAGTGCCCTACCAGTACACTCCCAGTAGCTGCCTGATGCTGTACCAGTAGCTCCCAGTGTCCCCCAGCGTGTTCCAGTGCCTCCCAGTGTGTCCCCATCCCTTCCCAGTTGCTCCCAGTGCCCTCCCAGTGCTTCCCAGTCCCTTCCCAGTGCCCCCCAGTACTTCCTAATCCCCTTCTAGCGGTTCCCAGTGCCTCCCAGTCCCCTCCCAGTGCTCCCCAGTACGCTCCCAGTGCTTCTTAATGGCATCCTAGCAGTTCCCAGTCCCTCCCAGTTGCTCCCAGTTCTTCCCAGTCCCCTCCTAGTAGCTTCCAGTGCCTCCCAGTACCCCCCACTCCCCTCCCAGCGCTTCCCAGTCCCCTCCCAGTGCTTCCCAGTCCCCTCCCAGTGCTTCCTAATCGCAACATAGCAGTTCCCAGTGCCCCACAATCCCCTCCCAGTGTCCCCCCAGTAGCTCCCAGTCCCCTCCCAGTGCTTCCCAGTGCCTCCCAGTCCCCTCCCAGTACACTTCCAGTGCTTCTTAATTGCATCTTAGCAGTTCCCAGTGCCCCACAATCCCCTCCCAGTGTCCCCCCAGTAGCTCCCAGTCCCCTCCCAGTGCCTCTTAATTCCATCCTAGCAGTTCCCAGTGCCTCCCAGTTCCCTCCCAGTGCTTCCCAGTCCCCTCCCAGTCCTTCCTAATTGCACCATAGCAGTTCCCAGTCCCTCCCAGTGCTTCCCAGTCCCCTCCCAGTGCTTCCCAGTCCCCTCCCAGTTCCTCCCAGTCCCCTCCCAGTTCCTCCCAGTCCCCTCCCAGTACGCTCCCAGTGCTTCTTAATTGCATCTTAGCAGTTCCCAGTGCCCCACAATCCCCTCCCAGTGCCCCCCAGTTGCTCCCAGTCCCTTCCCAGTGCTTCCCAGTCCCCTCCCAGTCCTTCCTAATTGCACCCTAGCAGTTCCCAGTCCCTCCCAGTGCTTCCCAGTCCCCTCCCAGTGCTTCTTAATTGCACGCTAGCAGTTCCCAGTGCCTCCCAGTCCCCTCCCAGTGCTTCCTAATGGCACCCTAGCAGTTCCCAGTGCCTCCCAGTCCCTTCCCAGTACACTCCCAGTCCTTCCTAATTGCATCCTAGCAGTTCCCAGTGCCCCACAATCCCCTCCCAGTGCCCCCCAGTTGCTCCCAGTCCCCTCCCAGTGCTTCTTAATTGCACCCTAGGAATTCCCAGTCCCTCCCAGTGCTTCCTAATCTCACCCTAGCAGTTCCCAGTGCCTCCCAGTGCTTCCTAGTGCCCTGCTAGTGGTTCCCAGTGCTTCCCAGTCCCCTCCCAGTGCCTCTTAATTGCACTCTAGCAGTTCCCAGTGCCTCCCAGTCCCTTCCCAGTACACTCCCAGTCCTTCGTAATTGCACCCTAGCAGTTCCCCGTGCCCCACAATCCCCTCCCAGTGCCCCCCAGTTGCTCCCAGTCCCCTCCCAGTCCTTCCTAATCGCACCCTAGCAGTTCCCAGTGCCTCCCAGTCCCCTCCCAGTGCTTCTTAATTGCATCCTAGCAGTTCCCAGTCCCTCCCAGTGCTTCCTAATCGCACCCTAGCAGTTCCCAGTGCCTCCCAGTGCTTCCTAATGCTCTGCTAGTGGTTCCCAGTGCCTCCCAGTCCCCTCCCAGTGCCTCCCAGTCACCCACCGGTGGACTCATCGGCGGCCAGGATGCCCTTGCCGGGGGCGACGATGCGCTGGGCGATGGTCGCCAGCTCCTGCTTCTGCTCCGGGGTCAGCGCTGCTATCGGCGGCGACATCTCGGCGGCGGCGGCGGCGGCGGCTCTGGTGACATCAGCAGTGACGTCAGAGCCGCACCTCGGGACGTGACGGCCCCGCCCGTCCCCATGGCTGCCCCGGGGCGGGGGTGGGACCCAGAAATTTTGGGGGGCAGGGAGGGAAGATGGGACCCCCCCCATCCCAGGGGGACCCACAAGTTTGGGGGGGGCAGAGAGGGAAGATGGGACCCCCCCACCCCCCCAGAGGGACCCACAAGTTTGGGGGGGGACATGGAGGGAAGATGGGACCCCACCAGAGGGACCCACAAGTTTGGGGGGGGGGCAGGGAGGGAAGATGGGACCCCCCCACCCCCCAGAGGGACCCACAAGTTTGGGGGGGGGGCAGGGAGGGAAGATGGGACCCCCCACCCCCCCAGGGGGACCTACAAGTTTGGGGGGGGGGACAGGGAGGGAAGATGGGACCCCCCCAGGGGGACCCACAAGTTGGGGGGGGACAGGGAGGGAAGATAGGACCCCCCACCCCCCAGAGGGACCCACAAGTTTGGGGGGGGACAGGGAGGGAAGATAGGACCCCCCACCCCCCAGAGGGACCCACAAGTTTGGGGGGGGACAGGGAGGGAAGATAGGACCCCCCACCCCCCAGAGGGACCCACAAGTTTGGGGGGGGACAGGGAGGGAAGATGGGACCCCCCACCCCCCAGAGGGACCCACAAGTTTGGGGGGGGACAGGGAGGGAAGATGGGACCCCCCACCCCCCCAGAGGGACCCACAAGTTTGGGGGGGGACAGAGAGGGAAGATGGGACCCCCCACCCCCCCAGGGGGACCCACAAGTTTGGGGGGGGACAGAGAGGGAAGATGGGACCCCCCCACCCCCCAGAGGGACCCACAAGTTTGGGGGGGGACAGGGAGGGAAGATGGGACCCCCCCACCCCCCCAGAGGGACCCACAAGTTGGGGGGGACAGAGAGGGAAGATGGGACCCCCCCACCCCCCCAGGGGGACCCAGGATTTTTGGGGGGGCCCCAGGAGCTCGGGGAGGGGGGGGGGGAAGAGACGGACCGAGGCGTCCGGGCGGTGCGGGAGGCGGGCGGGGACTGGAGGGGACAGCGGGCGGGGGGGGAGGGGACAGGGCCGGGGGAGGGACACGGGTGTCCGCTGTCCCCCCCCCTCCCCCCGGGGATGGGAACCCAAGGGCGTTTCAAGGGCGGGAGGAGGAACCCGGGAGGGTGTGCCCATCCCCCCCCCCCCCCGCCAGCCACGTGATCCCCCCCAAACCGGCAGGTTTCACCCCAAAATCTGCCCCCTTCACCTCACCCCACCAGCGGCACTTCCCGCCCCCAAATCTGCCCCTTTCGCCCCCCAAAATCGCCCCTCAGACCCCCCCCGAATCGGCCTTTTTTGCCCTCAAAACTGCCCCTTTCACCCCAAATCTGAACTTTTCACCCCCAAATCTGAACTTTTTCGTCCTAAAATCTGCCCCTCTCACCCCCAAAATCTGCCTTCAGACCCCCAAATCGGCCTTTTTCACCTTAAATCTGCCCCTTTCGCCCCCAAAATCTGCCCTCAGACCCCCAAATCGGCCTTTTCACCTTAAATCTGCCCTTTTCACCCCAAATCTGAACTTTTCACCCCACAAATCTGCCCTCAGATCCCCCAAATCTGCACTTTTTCGTCCTAAAATCTGCCCCTCTCACCCCAAAAATCTGCACTCAGACCCCCAAATCGGCCTTTTTCTCCTTAAATCTGCCCCTTTCACCCCCAAAATCTGCCCTCAGACCCCCAAATCGGCCTTTCTCACCACCAAATCGGCCTTTTTCACCTTAAATCTGCCCTTTTCACCCCAAAAATCTGCCTTCAGACCCCCAAATCGGCCCTTTTTGCCCTCAAAACTGCCCCTTTCACCCCAAATCTGAACTTTTCACCCCACAAATCTGCCCTCAGATCCCCCAAATCTGCACTTTTTCGTCCTAAAATCTGCCCCTCTCACCCCCAAAATCTGCCTTCAGACCCCCAAATTGGCCCTTCTCACCACCAAATCTGCCCTTTTCACCCCAAAAATCTGCCCTCAGACCCCCAAATTGGCCTTTTTCACCTTAAATCTGCCCCTTTTGCACCACCAGCAGCGCTTCCCGCCCCCAAATCTGCCCCTTTCGCCCCCCAAAATCGCCCCTCAGACCCCCCCCGAATTGGCCTTTTTTGCCCTCAAAACTGCCCCTTTCACCCCCAAATCTGAACTTTTCACCCCCATATCTGAACTTTTTCGTCCTAAAATCTGCCCCTCTCACCCCAAAATCTGCCTTCAGACCCCCAAATCGGCCTTTTTCACCTTAAATCTGCCCCTTTCACCCCCAAAATCTGCCTTCAGACCCCCAAATTGGCCTTTTTTGCCCTCAAAACTGCCCTTTTCACCCCAAAAATCTGCCTTCAGACCCCCGAATTGGCCCTTCTCACCACCAAAACTGCCCCTTTCACCCCAAATCTGAACTTTTCACCCCCAAATCTGCCCTCAGATCCCCCAAATCTGCACTTTTTCGTCCTAAAATCTGCCCTTTTCACCCCAAAAATCTGCCTTCAGACCCCCAAATCGGCCCTTTTTGCCCTCAAAACTGCCCCTTTCACCCCAAATCTGAACTTTTCACCCCCCAAATCTGCCCTCAGATCCCCCAAATCTGCACTTTTTCGTCCTAAAATCTGCCCCTCTCAGCCCCAAAATCGGCCCCCAGACCCCCAAATCGCCCTTTTTCACCTTAAATCTGCCCCTTTCGCCCCCAAAATCTGCACTCAGACCCCCAAATCGGCCTTTCTCACCTTAAATCTGCCCTTTTCACCCCAAAAATCTGCACTCAGACCCCCAAATCGGCCTTTTTCACTTTAAATCTGCCCTTTTCAGCCCAAAAATCTGCACTCAGACCCCCAAATTGGCCTTTCTCACCACCAAAACTGCCCCTTTCACCCCAAATCTGAACTTTTCACCCCACAAATCTGCCCTCAGATCCCCCAAATCTGCACTTTTTCGTCCTAAAATCTGCCCCTCTCACCCCCAAAATCTGCCTTCAGACCCCCAAATTGGCCCTTCTCACCACCAAATCTGCCCTCTCACCCCAAAAATCTGCCCTCAGACCCCCAAATTGGCCTTTTTCACCTTAAATCTGCCCCTTTCGCCCCACCAGCGGCGCTTCCCGCCCCCAAATCTGCCCCTTTCGCCCCCCAAAATCGCCCCTCAGACCCCCCCCGAATCGGCCTTTTTTGCCCTCAAAACTGCCCCTTTCACCCCCAAATCTGAACTTTTCACCCCCAAATCTGAACTTTTTCGTCCTAAAATCTGCCCCTCTCACCCCCAAAATCTGCCTTCAGACCCCCAAATCGGCCTTTCTCACCTTAAATCTGCCCTTTTCACCCCAAAAATCTGCCTTCAGACCCCCAAATCGGCCTTTTTTGCCCTCAAAACTGCCCCTTTCACCCCAAATCTGAACTTTTCACCCCACAAATCTGCCCTCAGACCCCCAAATTGGCCTTTTTCACCTTAAATCTGCCCCTTTCGCCTCAAAAATCTGCCTTCAGACCCCCAAATTGGCCTTTTTCACCTTAAATCTGCCCCTTTCGCCTCAAAAATATGCCTTCAGACCCCCAAATCGGCTTTTTTCACCTTAAATCTGCCCCTTTCGCCTCAAAAATATGCCTTCAGACCCCCAAATCGGCCTTTTTCACCTTAAATCTGAACTTTTCACCCCCAAATCTGCCCTCAGACCCCCAAATTGGCCTTTTTCACCCCAAAATCTGCCTTTCACCCCCAAAATCTGCCCTCAGACCTCTAAATATGCACTTTTTCACCTTAAATCTGCCCCTTTCACCCCCAAAATCTGCCTTCAGACCCCCAAATCTGCCCCTTTCACCCCAAATCTGAACTTTTCACCCCCAAATCTGCCCTCAGACCCCCAAATTGCCCTTTTTTTGCCCCCAAATCTGCCCCTTTCATCCCCCAAATCTGCCTTTAGACCCCCAAATCTGCCCCTTCACCCCCAAATCTCTCTCCAGGCACCAAATTCTGCCCTTTTAGCCCCAAATCTGCCCCTTCCACCCCCCAAATTTCCCTCCAGTCCACAAAATCTGCCTTTTTCACCCCAAAATCTGCCTCTTACCCCCCCCATCTCCCTTCAGGCACCAAAATCTGCCCCTTTTCACCCCAGAACCTCTCCCCACCCCCAAAATCTGCCACTTCCACCCCAAATCTGCCTCCAGAACCTCAAATCTGCCTTTTTCACCCCCAAATTTGCCCTCTTTTACCCCCAAATCTCTTCATAGACCCCCAAATGTGCCTCTTCCACACCAGATTTCCCCCTTCCACCCCCCAAATCTGCCCCTTTCACCTCAAAAATTCCCCCCAAATCTGCCCTTGACACCCCAAAATCAGCCCCCGCACCCCAAAAATCTGCCCCCAGACCCACAAATCCGCTTTTTCACCTCAAAATTCCTTCCCACACCCCCAAATCTGCCCTTTTAGCCCCCAAACCTGCATTTTCCACCTCAGAATTCCCCCCACCTCCCAAAATCTGTCCCTTTTCCCTCCAAAATCTGCCCAAGACCCTCAAATCTGCCTTTTTTTACCTCAAAATCTGGCTTTTTTACCTCAAAATCTGCTTTTTTACCTCAAAATCTCCCTCTTTCCCCACACAATCTGCCCCAACCCCAAAATCTCCCCTTCCCCCCCAAAAAAAATCTGCCTCTTCCCCCCAAAATCTGCCTCTTCCCCCCAAAATCAGCTCCAGGACCCCCAAATCTGCCCTTTTTTACCTCAAAACCTGCCTTTTTTAACCCAAAATTTGCCTTTTTTACCCAAAAGCCTGAATTTTACCTCAAAATCCGCCCGACACCCCCAAAATCTCCCCTTTTCCCCCATAAAATCTGCCCCTTCCCCCCCAAAATCTACCCAGGACCCCCAAATCTGCCCTTTTTTACCTCAAAAGCTGAGGTTTTTTACTCCAAACCCTGAATTTTACCTCAAAATCTTCTTCTTTCCCTTCACAATCTGCCCCCCACTCCCAAAATCTCCCCTTTTCCCCCACAAAATCTGCCCCTTCCCCCCAAAAATCTACCCCAGAACCCCCAAATCTGCCCTTTTTTACCCCAAACCCTGAATTTTACCTCAAAATCCGCCCCCCCACCCCCAAAATCTCCCCTTCCCCCCCAAAATCTGCCCCTTCCCCCAAAAAATCTACACCAGAACCCCCAAATCTGCCCTTTTTCACCTCAAAGGTGACTTTTTTTACCCCAACCCCTGAATTTTACTTCAGAATCCGCCCCCACCCCCAAAATCTCCCCTTTTCCCCCCCAAATCTGCCCCTTCCCCCAAAAAATCTACACCAGAACCCCCAAATCTGCCCTTTTTAACCTCAAAGGTGACTTTTTTTACCCCAAACCCTGAATTTTACCTCAGAATCCACCCCCACCCCCAAAATCTCCCCTTTTCCCCCACAAAATCTGCCTCTTCCCCCCCAAATCTGCCCTTTTTTACCTCAAAACCTGCCTTTTTTACCCCAAACCCTGAATTTTACCTCAAAATCCGCCCCCCACCCCCAAAATCTCCCCTTTTCCCCCCAAATCTGCCCCTTCCCCCCAAAACCTACCCCGGCTCCCCCAAATCTGCCCTTTTTTACCTCAAAATTCGCCTTCTCAACCTCAAACCCGCTTTTTTTTTTTTTATTTTTTTTTTTTGGCCTCAAAATCTTCCTCTTCCTCCTCAGGCCCCGCCCCTCCCCTAACCGGCCCCGCCCCTTTTTACC
>NW_028127557.1:0-132636 GCF_965231255.1 Vanellus vanellus
CCTGGAACCCCTTCAAATGCCCCCAGACAATTGGCACTCCTCCTTGCTTTCCTGCGCCACCTCTAGCCTCTCAAAAGCACCTGTTTTCACTCTTTCGGCGCCCCCCCAGAGGAAAAAAGACAAACGTCCAGCTTTTGCTGCCACAGCAAAGGTGCCAGCGGGGAAAAGGATGCTGGTCCCACTGCCTCCTGGAACCCCTTCAAATGCCCAGACGATTTGGCCCTCTCTGCTTTCCTGCGCACTCTAGCCTCAAAAGCACCTTTTTTCACTTTCGGCGCCCCCCAGAGGAAAAAAGACAAACGTCCAGCTTTTGCTGCCACAGCAAAGGTGCCAGCGGGGAAAGTGATGCTGGTCCTCACTGCCTCCTGGAACCCCTTCAAATGCCCCAGACAATTTGGCCCTCTCTGCTTTCCTGCGCACTCTAGCCTCAAAAGCACCTTTCTTCACTTTCGGCGCCCCCAGAGGAAAAAAGACAAACGTCCAGCTTTTGCTGCCACAGCAAAGGTGCCAGCGGGGAAAAGTGATGCTGGTCCTCACTGCCTCCTGGAACCCCTTCAAATGCCCCAGACAATTTGGCCCTCTCTGCTTTCCTGCGCACTCTAGCCTCAAAAGCACCTTTTTTCACTTTCGGCGCCCCCAGAGGAAAAAAGACAAACGTCCAGCTTTTGCTGCCACAGCAAAGGTGCCAGCGGGGAAAAGTGATGCTGGTCCTCACTGCCTCCTGGAACCCCTTCAAATGCCCCAGACAATTTGGCCCTCTCTGCTTTCCTGCGGACTCTAGCCTCAGAAGCACCTTTTTTCACTATTGGCGCCCTCCGGAGGAAAAAAGACAAACGTCCAGCTTTTGCTGCCACAGCAAAGGTGCCAGCGGGGAAAGTGATGCTGGTCCTCACTGCCTCCTGGAACCCCTTCAAATGCCCCAGACAATTTGGCCCTCTCTGCTTTCCTGCGTACTCTAGCCTCAAAAGCACCTTTTTTCACTTTCGGCGCCCCCCAGAGGAAAAAAAGACAAACGTCCAGCTTTTGCTGCCACAGCAAAGGTGCCAGCGGGGAAAAGTGATGCTGGTCCTCACTGCCTCCTGGAACCCCTTCAAATGCCCCAGACAATTTGGCCCTCTCTGCTTTCCTGCGCACTCTAGCCTCAAAAACACCGGTTTTCACTTTTCAGCGCTGTTTGGAGCAAAAAAGACAAACGTCCAGCTTTTGCTGCCACAGCAAAGGTGCCAGCGGGGAAAAGTGATGCTGGTCCTCACTGCCTCCTGGAACCCCTTCAAATGCCCCAGACAATTTGGCCCTCTCTGCTTTCCTGCGCACTCTAGCCTCAAAAGCACCTGTTTTCACTTTCGGCGCCCCCCCAGAGGAAAAAAGACAAACGTCCAGCTTTTGCTGCCACAGCAAAGGTGCCAGCGGGGAAAAGTGATGCTGGTCCTCACTGCCTCCTGGAACCCCTTCAAATGCCCCAGACGATTTGGCCCTCTCTGCTTTCCTGCGGACTCTAGCCTCAAAAGCACCTTTTTTCACTTTCGGCGCCCCCCAGAGGAAAAAAGACAAACGTCCAGCTTTTGCTGCCACAGCAAAGGTGCCAGCGGGGAAAAGTGATGCTGGTCCTCACTGCCTCCTGGAACCCCTTCAAATGCCCCAGACAATTTGGCCCTCTCTGCTTTCCTGCGCACTCTAGCCTCAAAAGCACCTTTTTTCACTTTCGGCGCCCCCCAGAGGAAAAAAGACAAACGTCCAGCTTTTGCTGCCACAGCAAAGGTGCCAGCGGGGAAAAGTGATGCTGGTCCTCACTGCCTCCTGGAACCCCTTCAAATGCCCCAGACAATTTGGCCCTCTCTGCTTTCCTGCGGACTCTAGCCTCAGAAGCACCTTTTTTCACTGTTGGCGCCCTCCGGAGGAAAAAAGACAAACGTCCAGCTTTTGCTGCCACAGCAAAGGTGCCAGCGGGGAAAAGTGATGCTGGTCCTCACTGCCTCCTGGAACCCCTTCAAATGCCCCAGACAATTTGGCCCTCTCTGCTTTCCTGCGGACTCTAGCCTCAAAAGCACCTTTTTTCACTTTCGGCGCCCCCCAGAGGAAAAAAGACAAACGTCCAGCTTTTGCTGCCACAGCAAAGGTGCCAGCGGGGAAAAGTGATGCTGGTCCTCACTGCCTCCTGGAACCCCTTCAAATGCCCCAGACAATTTGGCCCTCTCTGCTTTCCTGCGCACTCTAGCCTCAAAAACACCGGTTTTCACTTTCAGCGCTGCTTGGAGCAAAAAAGACAAACGTCCAGCTTTTGCTGCCACAGCAAAGGTGCCAGCGGGGAAAAGTGATGCTGGTCCTCACTGCCTCCTGGAACCCCTTCAAATGCCCCAGACAATTTGGCCCTCTCTGCTTTCCTGCGCACTCTAGCCTCAAAAACACCGGTTTTCACTTTCAGCGCTGCTTGGAGCAAAAAAGACAAACGTCCAGCTTTTGCTGCCACAGCAAAGGTGCCAGCGGGGAAAAGTGATGCTGGTCCTCACTGCCTCCTGGAACCCCTTCAAATGCCCCAGACAATTTGGCCCTCTCTGCTTTCCTGCGCACTCTAGCCTCAAAAGCACCTTTTTTCAATTTCGGCGCCCCCCAGAGGAAAAAAGACAAACGTCCAGCTTTTGCTGCCACAGCAAAGGTGCCAGCGGGGAAAAGTGATGCTGGTCCTCACTGCCTCCTGGAACCCCTTCAAATGCCCCAGACAATTTGGCCCTCTCTGCTTTCCTGCGCACTCTAGCCTCAAAAGCACCTTTTTTCACTTTCGGCGCCCTCCTAAGGAAAAAAGGCAAACGTCCAGCTTTTGCTGCCACAGCAAAGGTGCCAGCGGGGAAAAGTGATGCTGGTCCTCACTGCCTCCTGGAACCCCTTCAAATGCCCCAGACGATTTGGCCCTCTCTGCTTTCCTGCGGACTCTAGCCTCAAAAGCACCTTTTTTCACTTTCGGCGCCCCCCAGAGGAAAAAAGACAAACGTCCAGCTTTTGCTGCCACAGCAAAGGTGCCAGCGGGGAAAAGTGATGCTGGTCCTCACTGCCTCCTGGAACCCCTTCAAATGCCCCAGACAATTTGGCCCTCTCTGCTTTCCTGCGCACTCTAGCCTCAAAAGCACCTGTTTTCACTTTCGGCGCCCCCCAGAGGAAAAAAGACAAACGTCCAGCTTTTGCTGCCACAGCAAAGGTGCCAGCGGGGAAAAGTGATGCTGGTCCTCACTGCCTCCTGGAACCCCTTCAAATGCCCCAGACAATTTGGCCCTCTCTGCTTTCCTGCGGACTCTAGCCTCAGAAGCACCTTCTTTCACTGTTGGCGCCCTCCGGAGGAAAAAAGACAAACGTCCAGCTTTTGCTGCCACAGCAAAGGTGCCAGCGGGGAAAAGTGATGCTGGTCCTCACTGCCTCCTGGAACCCCTTCAAATGCCCCAGACAATTTGGCCCTCTCTGCTTTCCTGCGGACTCTAGCCTCAAAAGCACCTTTTTTCACTTTCGGCGCCCCCCAGAGGAAAAAAGACAAACGTCCAGCTTTTGCTGCCACAGCAAAGGTGCCAGCGGGGAAAAGTGATGCTGGTCCTCACTGCCTCCTGGAACCCCTTCAAATGCCCCAGACAATTTGGCCCTCTCTGCTTTCCTGCGCACTCTAGCCTCAAAAACACCGGTTTTCACTTTCAGCGCTGCTTGGAGCAAAAAAGACAAACGTCCAGCTTTTGCTGCCACAGCAAAGGTGCCAGCGGGGAAAAGTGATGCTGGTCCTCACTGCCTCCTGGAACCCCTTCAAATGCCCCAGACAATTTGGCCCTCTCTGCTTTCCTGCGCACTCTAGCCTCAAAAACACCGGTTTTCACTTTCAGCGCTGCTTGGAGCAAAAAAGACAAACGTCCAGCTTTTGCTGCCACAGCAAAGGTGCCAGCGGGGAAAAGTGATGCTGGTCCTCACTGCCTCCTGGAACCCCTTCAAATGCCCCAGACAATTTGGCCCTCTCTGCTTTCCTGCGCACTCTAGCCTCAAAAGCACCTTTTTTCACTTTCGGCGCCCCCCAGAGGAAAAAAGACAAACGTCCAGCTTTTGCTGCCACAGCAAAGGTGCCAGCGGGGAAAAGTGATGCTGGTCCTCACTGCCTCCTGGAACCCCTTCAAATGCCCCAGACAATTTGGCCCTCTCTGCTTTCCTGCGCACTCTAGCCTCAAAAGCACCTTTTTTCACTTTCGGCGCCCTCCTAAGGAAAAAAGGCAAACGTCCAGCTTTTGCTGCCACAGCAAAGGTGCCAGCGGGGAAAAGTGATGCTGGTCCTCACTGCCTCCTGGAACCCCTTCAAATGCCCCAGACAATTTGGCCCTCTCTGCTTTCCTGCGCACTCTAGCCTCAAAAGCACCTTTTTTCACTTTCGGCGCCCCCCAGAGGAAAAAAGACAAACGTCCAGCTTTTGCTGCCACAGCAAAGGTGCCAGCGGGGAAAAGTGATGCTGGTCCTCACTGCCTCCTGGAACCCCTTCAAATGCCCCAGACAATTTGGCCCTCTCTGCTTTCCTGCGGGCTCTAGCCTCAAAAGCACCTTTTTTCACTTTCGGCGCCCCCCAGAGGAAAAAAGACAAACGTCCAGCTTTTGCTGCCACAGCAAAGGTGCCAGCGGGGAAAAGTGATGCTGGTCCTCACTGCCTCCTGGAACCCCTTCAAATGCCCCAGACGATTTGGCCCTCTCTGCTTTCCTGCGGACTCTAGCCTCAAAAGCACCTTTTTTCACTTTCGGCGCCCCCCAGAGGAAAAAAGACAAACGTCCAGCTTTTGCTGCCACAGCAAAGGTGCCAGCGGGGAAAAGTGATGCTGGTCCTCACTGCCTCCTGGAACCCCTTCAAATGCCCCAGACAATTTGGCCCTCTCTGCTTTCCTGCGCACTCTAGCCTCAAAAGCACCTGTTTTCACTTTCGGCGCCCCCCAGAGGAAAAAAGACAAACGTCCAGCTTTTGCTGCCACAGCAAAGGTGCCAGCGGGGAAAAGTGATGCTGGTCCTCACTGCCTCCTGGAACCCCTTCAAATGCCCCAGACAATTTGGCCCTCTCTGCTTTCCTGCGCACTCTAGCCTCAAAAACACCGGTTTTCACTTTCAGCACTGTTTGGAGCAAAAAAGACAAACGTCCAGCTTTTGCTGCCACAGCAAAGGTGCCAGCGGGGAAAAGTGATGCTGGTCCTCACTGCCTCCTGGAACCCCTTCAAATGCCCCAGACAATTTGGCCCTCTCTGCTTTCCTGCGCACTCTAGCCTCAAAAGCACCTGTTTTCACTTTCGGCGCCCCCCAGAGGAAAAAAGACAAACGTCCAGCTTTTGCTGCCACAGCAAAGGTGCCAGCGGGGAAAAGTGATGCTGGTCCTCACTGCCTCCTGGAACCCCTTCAAATGCCCCAGACGATTTGGCCCTCTCTGCTTTCCTGCGCACTCTAGCCTCAAAAGCACCTTTCTTCACTTTCGGCGCCCCCCAGAGGAAAAAAGACAAACGTCCAGCTTTTGCTGCCACAGCAAAGGTGCCAGCGGGGAAAAGTGATGCTGGTCCTCACTGCCTCCTGGAACCCCTTCAAATGCCCCAGACAATTTGGCCCTCTCTGCTTTCCTGCACACTCTAGCCTCAAAAGCACCTTTTTTCACTTTCGGCGCCCCCCAGAGGAAAAAAGACAAACGTCCAGCTTTTGCTGCCACAGCAAAGGTGCCAGCGGGGAAAAGTGATGCTGGTCCTCACTGCCTCCTGGAACCCCTTCAAATGCCCCAGACAATTTGGCCCTCTCTGCTTTCCTGCGCACTCTAGCCTCAAAAACACCGGTTTTCACTTTCAGCGCTGCTTGGAGCAAAAAAGACAAACGTCCAGCTTTTGCTGCCACAGCAAAGGTGCCAGCGGGGAAAAGTGATGCTGGTCCTCACTGCCTCCTGGAACCCCTTCAAATGCCCCAGACAATTTGGCCCTCTCTGCTTTCCTGCACACTCTAGCCTCAAAAACACCGGTTTTCACTTTCAGCGCCCCCCAGAGGAAAAAAGACAAACGTCCAGCTTTTGCTGCCACAGCAAAGGTGCCAGCGGGGAAAAGTGATGCTGGTCCTCACTGCCTCCTGGAACCCCTTCAAATGCCCCAGACAATTTGGCCCTCTCTGCTTTCCTGCGCACTCTAGCCTCAAAAGCACCTTTTTTCACTTTCGGCGCCCCCCAGAGGAAAAAAGACAAACGTCCAGCTTTTGCTGCCACAGCAAAGGTGCCAGCGGGGAAAAGTGATGCTGGTCCTCACTGCCTCCTGGAACCCCTTCAAATGCCCCAGACAATTTGGCCCTCTCTGCTTTCCTGCGCACTCTAGCCTCAAAAGCACCTTTTTTCACTTTCGGCGCCCTCCGGAGCAAAAAAGACAAACGTCCAGCTTTTGCTGCCACAGCAAAGGTGCCAGCGGGGAAAAGTGATGCTGGTCCTCACTGCCTCCTGGAACCCCTTCAAATGCCCCACACAATTTGGCCCTCTCTGCTTTCCTGCGCACTCTAGCCTCAAAAGCACCTTTTTTCACTTTCGGCGCCCCCCAGAGGAAAAAAGACAAACGTCCAGGTTTTGCTGCCACAGCAAAGGTGCCAGCGGGGAAAAGTCATGCTGGTCCTCACTGCCTCCTGGAACCCCTTCAAATGCCCCACACAATTTGGCCCTCTCTGCTTTCCTGCGCACTCTAGCCTCAAAAGCACCTTTTTTCACTTTCGGCGCCCTCCGGAGCAAAAAAGACAAACGTCCAGCTTTTGCTGCCACAGCAAAGGTGCCAGCGGGGAAAAGTGATGCTGGTCCTCACTGCCTCCTGGAACCCCTTCAAATGCCCCAGACAATTTGGCCCTCTCTGCTTTCCTGCGGGCTCTAGCCTCAAAAGCACCTTTTTTCACTTTCGGCGCCCCCCAGAGGAAAAAAGACAAACGTCCAGCTTTTGCTGCCACAGCAAAGGTGCCAGCGGGGAAAAGTGATGCTGGTCCTCACTGCCTCCTGGAACCCCTTCAAATGCCCCAGACGATTTGGCCCTCTCTGCTTTCCTGCGCACTCTAGCCTCAAAAGCACCTTTTTTCACTTTCGGCGCCCCCCAGAGGAAAAAAGACAAACGTCCAGCTTTTGCTGCCACAGCAAAGGTGCCAGCGGGGAAAAGTGATGCTGGTCCTCACTGCCTCCTGGAACCCCTTCAAATGCCCCAGACAATTTGGCCCTCTCTGCTTTCCTGCGCACTCTAGCCTCAAAAGCACCTTTTTTCACTTTCGGCGCCCCCCAGAGGAAAAAAGACAAACGTCCAGCTTTTGCTGCCACAGCAAAGGTGCCAGCGGGGAAAAGTGATGCTGGTCCTCACTGCCTCCTGGAACCCCTTCAAATGCCCCAGACAATTTGGCCCTCTCTGCTTTCCTGCGGACTCTAGCCTCAGAAGCACCTTTTTTCACTATTGGCGCCCTCCGGAGGAAAAAAGACAAACGTCCAGCTTTTGCTGCCACAGCAAAGGTGCCAGCGGGGAAAAGTGATGCTGGTCCTCACTGCCTCCTGGAACCCCTTCAAATGCCCCAGACAATTTGGCCCTCTCTGCTTTCCTGCGTACTCTAGCCTCAAAAGCACCTTTTTTCACTTTCGGCGCCCCCCAGAGGAAAAAAGACAAACGTCCAGCTTTTGCTGCCACAGCAAAGGTGCCAGCGGGGAAAAGTGATGCTGGTCCTCACTGCCTCCTGGAACCCCTTCAAATGCCCCAGACGATTTGGCCCTCTCTGCTTTCCTGCGGACTCTAGCCTCAAAAGCACCTTTTTTCACTTTCGGCGCGCCCCAGAGGAAAAAAGACAAACGTCCAGCTTTTGCTGCCACAGCAAAGGTGCCAGCGGGGAAAAGTGATGCTGGTCCTCACTGCCTCCTGGAACCCCTTCAAATGCCCCAGACAATTTGGCCCTCTCTGCTTTCCTGCGCACTCTAGCCTCAAAAGCACCTTTTTTCACTTTCGGCGCCCCCCAGAGGAAAAAAGACAAACGTCCAGCTTTTGCTGCCACAGCAAAGGTGCCAGCGGGGAAAAGTGATGCTGGTCCTCACTGCCTCCTGGAACCCCTTCAAATGCCCCAGACAATTTGGCCCTCTCTGCTTTCCTGCGGACTCTAGCCTCAGAAGCACCTTTTTTCACTGTTGGCGCCCTCCGGAGGAAAAAAGACAAACGTCCAGCTTTTGCTGCCACAGCAAAGGTGCCAGCGGGGAAAAGTGATGCTGGTCCTCACTGCCTCCTGGAACCCCTTCAAATGCCCCAGACAATTTGGCCCTCTCTGCTTTCCTGCGGACTCTAGCCTCAAAAGCACCTTTTTTCACTTTCGGCGCCCCCCAGAGGAAAAAAGACAAACGTCCAGCTTTTGCTGCCACAGCAAAGGTGCCAGCGGGGAAAAGTGATGCTGGTCCTCACTGCCTCCTGGAACCCCTTCAAATGCCCCAGACAATTTGGCCCTCTCTGCTTTCCTGCGCACTCTAGCCTCAAAAACACCGGTTTTCACTTTCAGCGCTGCTTGGAGCAAAAAAGACAAACGTCCAGCTTTTGCTGCCACAGCAAAGGTGCCAGCGGGGAAAAGTGATGCTGGTCCTCACTGCCTCCTGGAACCCCTTCAAATGCCCCAGACAATTTGGCCCTCTCTGCTTTCCTGCGCACTCTAGCCTCAAAAACACCGGTTTTCACTTTCAGCGCTGCTTGGAGCAAAAAAGACAAACGTCCAGCTTTTGCTGCCACAGCAAAGGTGCCAGCGGGGAAAAGTGATGCTGGTCCTCACTGCCTCCTGGAACCCCTTCAAATGCCCCAGACAATTTGGCCCTCTCTGCTTTCCTGCGCACTCTAGCCTCAAAAGCACCTGTTTTCACTTTCGGCGCCCCCCAGAGGAAAAAAGACAAACGTCCAGCTTTTGCTGCCACAGCAAAGGTGCCAGCGGGGAAAAGTGATGCTGGTCCTCACTGCCTCCTGGAACCCCTTCAAATGCCCCAGACAATTTGGCCCTCTCTGCTTTCCTGCGCACTCTAGCCTCAAAAGCACCTTTTTTCACTTTCGGCGCCCTCCTAAGGAAAAAAGGCAAACGTCCAGCTTTTGCTGCCACAGCAAAGGTGCCAGCGGGGAAAAGTGATGCTGGTCCTCACTGCCTCCTGGAACCCCTTCAAATGCCCCAGACAATTTGGCCCTCTCTGCTTTCCTGCGGACTCTAGCCTCAAAAGCACCTTTTTTCACTTTCGGCGCCCCCCAGAGGAAAAAAGACAAACGTCCAGCTTTTGCTGCCACAGCAAAGGTGCCAGCGGGGAAAAGTGATGCTGGTCCTCACTGCCTCCTGGAACCCCTTCAAATGCCCCAGACAATTTGGCCCTCTCTGCTTTCCTGCGCACTCTAGCCTCAAAAACACCGGTTTTCACTTTCAGCGCTGTTTGGAGCAAAAAAGACAAACGTCCAGCTTTTGCTGCCACAGCAAAGGTGCCAGCGGGGAAAAGTGATGCTGGTCCTCACTGCCTCCTGGAACCCCTTCAAATGCCCCAGACAATTTGGCCCTCTCTGCTTTCCTGCGCACTCTAGCCTCAAAAGCACCTGTTTTCACTTTCGGCGCCCCCCAGAGGAAAAAAGACAAACGTCCAGCTTTTGCTGCCACAGCAAAGGTGCCAGCGGGGAAAAGTGATGCTGGTCCTCACTGCCTCCTGGAACCCCTTCAAATGCCCCAGACGATTTGGCCCTCTCTGCTTTCCTGCGGACTCTAGCCTCAAAAGCACCTTTTTTCACTTTCGGCGCCCCCCAGAGGAAAAAAGACAAACGTCCAGCTTTTGCTGCCACAGCAAAGGTGCCAGCGGGGAAAAGTGATGCTGGTCCTCACTGCCTCCTGGAACCCCTTCAAATGCCCCAGACAATTTGGCCCTCTCTGCTTTCCTGCGCACTCTAGCCTCAAAAGCACCTTTTTTCACTTTCGGCGCCCCCCAGAGGAAAAAAGACAAACGTCCAGCTTTTGCTGCCACAGCAAAGGTGCCAGCGGGGAAAAGTGATGCTGGTCCTCACTGCCTCCTGGAACCCCTTCAAATGCCCCAGACAATTTGGCCCTCTCTGCTTTCCTGCGGACTCTAGCCTCAGAAGCACCTTTTTTCACTGTTGGCGCCCTCCGGAGGAAAAAAGACAAACGTCCAGCTTTTGCTGCCACAGCAAAGGTGCCAGCGGGGAAAAGTGATGCTGGTCCTCACTGCCTCCTGGAACCCCTTCAAATGCCCCAGACAATTTGGCCCTCTCTGCTTTCCTGCGGACTCTAGCCTCAAAAGCACCTTTTTTCACTTTCGGCGCCCCCCAGAGGAAAAAAGACAAACGTCCAGCTTTTGCTGCCACAGCAAAGGTGCCAGCGGGGAAAAGTGATGCTGGTCCTCACTGCCTCCTGGAACCCCTTCAAATGCCCCAGACAATTTGGCCCTCTCTGCTTTCCTGCGCACTCTAGCCTCAAAAACACCGGTTTTCACTTTCAGCGCTGCTTGGAGCAAAAAAGACAAACGTCCAGCTTTTGCTGC
This sequence comes from Vanellus vanellus, assembly GCF_965231255.1. Classification (NCBI taxonomy): domain Eukaryota; kingdom Metazoa; phylum Chordata; class Aves; order Charadriiformes; family Charadriidae; genus Vanellus; species Vanellus vanellus. The sequence goes on from NW_028127557.1 coordinate 10,520, forward strand.
CACAGCAAAGGTGCCAGCGGGGAAAAGTGATGCTGGTCCTCACTGCCTCCTGGAACCCCTTCAAATGCCCCAGACAATTTGGCCCTCTCTGCTTTCCTGCGCACTCTAGCCTCAAAAACACCGGTTTTCACTTTCAGCGCTTCTTGGAGCAAAAAAGACAAACGTCCAGCTTTTGCTGCCACAGCAAAGGTGCCAGCGGGGAAAAGTGATGCTGGTCCTCACTGCCTCCTGGAACCCCTTCAAATGCCCCAGACAATTTGGCCCTCTCTGCTTTCCTGCGCACTCTAGCCTCAAAAGCACCTGTTTTCACTTTCGGCGCCCCCCAGAGGAAAAAAGACAAACGTCCAGCTTTTGCTGCCACAGCAAAGGTGCCAGCGGGGAAAAGTGATGCTGGTCCTCACTGCCTCCTGGAACCCCTTCAAATGCCCCAGACAATTTGGCCCTCTCTGCTTTCCTGCGCACTCTAGCCTCAAAAGCACCTTTTTTCACTTTCGGCGCCCTCCTAAGGAAAAAAGGCAAACGTCCAGCTTTTGCTGCCACAGCAAAGGTGCCAGCGGGGAAAAGTGATGCTGGTCCTCACTGCCTCCTGGAACCCCTTCAAATGCCCCAGACAATTTGGCCCTCTCTGCTTTCCTGCGGACTCTAGCCTCAAAAGCACCTTTTTTCACTTTCGGCGCCCCCCAGAGGAAAAAAGACAAACGTCCAGCTTTTGCTGCCACAGCAAAGGTGCCAGCGGGGAAAAGTGATGCTGGTCCTCACTGCCTCCTGGAACCCCTTCAAATGCCCCAGACAATTTGGCCCTCTCTGCTTTCCTGCGGGCTCTAGCCTCAAAAGCACCTTTTTTCACTTTCGGCGCCCCCCAGAGGAAAAAAGACAAACGTCCAGCTTTTGCTGCCACAGCAAAGGTGCCAGCGGGGAAAAGTGATGCTGGTCCTCACTGCCTCCTGGAACCCCTTCAAATGCCCCAGACGATTTGGCCCTCTCTGCTTTCCTGCGGACTCTAGCCTCAAAAGCACCTTTTTTCACTTTCGGCGCCCCCCAGAGGAAAAAAGACAAACGTCCAGCTTTTGCTGCCACAGCAAAGGTGCCAGCGGGGAAAAGTGATGCTGGTCCTCACTGCCTCCTGGAACCCCTTCAAATGCCCCAATTTGGCCCTCTCTGCTTTCCTGCGCACTCTAGCCTCAAAAGCACCTTTCTTCACTTTCGGCGCCCCCCAGAGGAAAAAAGACAAACGTCCAGCTTTTGCTGCCACAGCAAAGGTGCCAGCGGGGAAAAGTGATGCTGGTCCTCACTGCCTCCTGGAACCCCTTCAAATGCCCCAGACAATTTGGCCCTCTCTGCTTTCCTGCGCACTCTAGCCTCAAAAACACCGGTTTTCACTTTCAGCACTGTTTGGAGCAAAAAAGACAAACGTCCAGCTTTTGCTGCCACAGCAAAGGTGCCAGCGGGGAAAAGTGATGCTGGTCCTCACTGCCTCCTGGAACCCCTTCAAATGCCCCAGACAATTTGGCCCTCTCTGCTTTCCTGCGCACTCTAGCCTCAAAAGCACCTGTTTTCACTTTCGGCGCCCCCCAGAGGAAAAAAGACAAACGTCCAGCTTTTGCTGCCACAGCAAAGGTGCCAGCGGGGAAAAGTGATGCTGGTCCTCACTGCCTCCTGGAACCCCTTCAAATGCCCCAGACGATTTGGCCCTCTCTGCTTTCCTGCGCACTCTAGCCTCAAAAGCACCTTTCTTCACTTTCGGCGCCCCCCAGAGGAAAAAAGACAAACGTCCAGCTTTTGCTGCCACAGCAAAGGTGCCAGCGGGGAAAAGTGATGCTGGTCCTCACTGCCTCCTGGAACCCCTTCAAATGCCCCAGACAATTTGGCCCTCTCTGCTTTCCTGCACACTCTAGCCTCAAAAGCACCTTTTTTCACTTTCGGCGCCCCCCAGAGGAAAAAAGACAAACGTCCAGCTTTTGCTGCCACAGCAAAGGTGCCAGCGGGGAAAAGTGATGCTGGTCCTCACTGCCTCCTGGAACCCCTTCAAATGCCCCAGACAATTTGGCCCTCTCTGCTTTCCTGCGCACTCTAGCCTCAAAAACACCGGTTTTCACTTTCAGCGCTGCTTGGAGCAAAAAAGACAAACGTCCAGCTTTTGCTGCCACAGCAAAGGTGCCAGCGGGGAAAAGTGATGCTGGTCCTCACTGCCTCCTGGAACCCCTTCAAATGCCCCAGACAATTTGGCCCTCTCTGCTTTCCTGCACACTCTAGCCTCAAAAACACCGGTTTTCACTTTCAGCGCCCCCCAGAGGAAAAAAGACAAACGTCCAGCTTTTGCTGCCACAGCAAAGGTGCCAGCGGGGAAAAGTGATGCTGGTCCTCACTGCCTCCTGGAACCCCTTCAAATGCCCCAGACAATTTGGCCCTCTCTGCTTTCCTGCGCACTCTAGCCTCAAAAGCACCTTTTTTCACTTTCGGCGCCCCCCAGAGGAAAAAAGACAAACGTCCAGCTTTTGCTGCCACAGCAAAGGTGCCAGCGGGGAAAAGTGATGCTGGTCCTCACTGCCTCCTGGAACCCCTTCAAATGCCCCAGACAATTTGGCCCTCTCTGCTTTCCTGCGCACTCTAGCCTCAAAAGCACCTTTTTTCACTTTCGGCGCCCTCCGGAGCAAAAAAGACAAACGTCCAGCTTTTGCTGCCACAGCAAAGGTGCCAGCGGGGAAAAGTGATGCTGGTCCTCACTGCCTCCTGGAACCCCTTCAAATGCCCCACACAATTTGGCCCTCTCTGCTTTCCTGCGCACTCTAGCCTCAAAAGCACCTTTTTTCACTTTCGGCGCCCCCCAGAGGAAAAAAGACAAACGTCCAGGTTTTGCTGCCACAGCAAAGGTGCCAGCGGGGAAAAGTCATGCTGGTCCTCACTGCCTCCTGGAACCCCTTCAAATGCCCCACACAATTTGGCCCTCTCTGCTTTCCTGCACACTCTAGCCTCAAAAGCACCTTTTTTCACTTTCGGCGCCCTCCGGAGCAAAAAGACAAACGTCCAGCTTTTGCTGCCACAGCAAAGGTGCCAGCGGGGAAAAGTGATGCTGGTCCTCACTGCCTCCTGGAACCCCTTCAAATGCCCCAGACAATTTGGCCCTCTCTGCTTTCCTGCGGGCTCTAGCCTCAAAAGCACCTTTTTTCACTTTCGGCGCCCCCCAGAGGAAAAAAGACAAACGTCCAGCTTTTGCTGCCACAGCAAAGGTGCCAGCGGGGAAAAGTGATGCTGGTCCTCACTGCCTCCTGGAACCCCTTCAAATGCCCCAGACGATTTGGCCCTCTCTGCTTTCCTGCGCACTCTAGCCTCAAAAGCACCTTTTTTCACTTTCGGCGCCCCCCAGAGGAAAAAAGACAAACGTCCAGCTTTTGCTGCCACAGCAAAGGTGCCAGCGGGGAAAAGTGATGCTGGTCCTCACTGCCTCCTGGAACCCCTTCAAATGCCCCAGACAATTTGGCCCTCTCTGCTTTCCTGCGCACTCTAGCCTCAAAAGCACCTTTTTTCACTTTCGGCGCCCTCCGGAGCAAAAAAGACAAACGTCCAGCTTTTGCTGCCACAGCAAAGGTGCCAGCGGGGAAAAGTGATGCTGGTCCTCACTGCCTCCTGGAACCCCTTCAAATGCCCCAGACAATTTGGCCCTCTCTGCTTTCCTGCGGACTCTAGCCTCAAAAGCACCTTTTTTCATTTTCGGCGCCCTCCGGAGGAAAAAAGACAAACGTCCAGCTTTTGCTGCCACAGCAAAGGTGCCAGCGGGGAAAAGTGATGCTGGTCCTCACTGCCTCCTGGAACCCCTTCAAATGCCCCAGACAATTTGGCCCTCTCTGCTTTCCTGCGCACTCTAGCCTCAAAAGCACCTTTTTTCACTTTCGGCGCCCCCCAGAGGAAAAAAGACAAACGTCCAGCTTTTGCTGCCACAGCAAAGGTGCCAGCGGGGAAAAGTGATGCTGGTCCTCACTGCCTCCTGGAACCCCTTCAAATGCCCCAGACAATTTGGCCCTCTCTGCTTTCCTGCGGACTCTAGCCTCAAAAGCACCTTTTTTCACTTTCGGCGCCCCCCAGAGGAAAAAAGACAAACGTCCAGCTTTTGCTGCCACAGCAAAGGTGCCAGCGGGGAAAAGTGATGCTGGTCCTCACTGCCTCCTGGAACCCCTTCAAATGCCCCAGACAATTTGGCCCTCTCTGCTTTCCTGCGGACTCTAGCCTCAAAAGCACCTTTTTTCACTTTCGGCGCCCCCCAGAGGAAAAAAGACAAACGTCCAGCTTTTGCTGCCACAGCAAAGGTGCCAGCGGGGAAAAGTCATGCTGGTCCTCACTGCCTCCTGGAACCCCTTCAAATGCCCCAGACAATTTGGCCCTCTCTGCTTTCCTGCGCACTCTAGCCTCAAAAGCACCTTTTTTCATTTTCGGCGCCCCCCAGAGGAAAAAAGACAAACGTCCAGCTTTTGCTGCCACAGCAAAGGTGCCAGCGGGGAAAAGTGATGCTGGTCCTCACTGCCTCCTGGAACCCCTTCAAATGCCCCAGACAATTTGGCCCTCTCTGCTTTCCTGCGCACTCTAGCCTCAAAAGCACCTTTTTTCACTTTCGGCGCCCTCCGGAGCAAAAAAGACAAACGTCCAGCTTTTGCTGCCACAGCAAAGGTGCCAGCGGGGAAAAGTGATGCTGGTCCTCACTGCCTCCTGGAACCCCTTCAAATGCCCCACACAATTTGGCCCTCTCTGCTTTCCTGCGCACTCTAGCCTCAAAAGCACCTTTTTTCACTTTCGGCGCCCCCCAGAGGAAAAAAGACAAACGTCCAGGTTTTGCTGCCACAGCAAAGGTGCCAGCGGGGAAAAGTCATGCTGGTCCTCACTGCCTCCTGGAACCCCTTCAAATGCCCCAGACAATTTGGCCCTCTCTGCTTTCCTGCGCACTCTAGCCTCAAAAGCACCTTTTTTCACTTTCGGCGCCCCCCAGAAGAAAAAAGACAAACGTCCAGCTTTTGCTGCCACAGCAAAGGTGCCAGCGGGGAAAAGTGATGCTGGTCCTCACTGCCTCCTGGAACCCCTTCAAATGCCCCAGACAATTTGGCCCTCTCTGCTTTCCTGCGGGCTCTAGCCTCAAAAGCACCTTTTTTCACTTTCGGCGCCCCCCAGAGGAAAAAAGACAAACGTCCAGCTTTTGCTGCCACAGCAAAGGTGCCAGCGGGGAAAAGTGATGCTGGTCCTCACTGCCTCCTGGAACCCCTTCAAATGCCCCAGACAATTTGGCCCTCTCTGCTTTCCTGCGCACTCTAGCCTCAAAAGCACCTTTTTTCACTTTCGGCGCCCTCCGGAGCAAAAAAGACAAACGTCCAGCTTTTGCTGCCACAGCAAAGGTGCCAGCGGGGAAAAGTGATGCTGGTCCTCACTGCCTCCTGGAACCCCTTCAAATGCCCAAGACAATTTTGCCCTCTCTGCTTTCCTGCGCACTCTAGCCTCAAATCACCTTTTTTCACTTTCGGCGCCCCCCAGAGGAAAAAAGACAAACGTCCAGCTTTTGCTGCCACAGCAAAGGTGCCAGCGGGGAAAAGTGATGCTGGTCCTCACTGCCTCCTGGAACCCCTTCAAATGCCCCAGACAATTTGGCCCTCTCTGCTTTCCTGCGCACTCTAGCCTCAAAAGCACCTTTTTTCACTTTCGGCGCCCTCCGGAGGAAAAAAGACAAACGTCCAGCTTTTGCTGCCACAGCAAAGGTGCCAGCGGGGAAAAGTGATGCTGGTCCTCACTGCCTCCTGGAACCCCTTCAAATGCCCCAGACAATTTGGCCCTCTCTGCTTTCCTGCGCACTCTAGCCTCAAAAGCACCTTTTTTCACTTTCGGCGCCCCCCAGAGGAAAAAAGACAAACGTCCAGCTTTTGCTGCCACAGCAAAGGTGCCAGCGGGGAAAAGTGATGCTGGTCCTCACTGCCTCCTGGAACCCCTTCAAATGCCCCACACAATTTGGCCCTCTCTGCTTTCCTGCGCACTCTAGCCTCAAAAGCACCTTTTTTCACTTTCGGCGCCCTCCGGAGCAAAAAAGACAAACGTCCAGCTTTTGCTGCCACAGCAAAGGTGCCAGCGGGGAAAAGTGATGCTGGTCCTCACTGCCTCCTGGAACCCCTTCAAATGCCCCAGACAATTTGGCCCTCTCTGCTTTCCTGCGCACTCTAGCCTCAAAAGCACCTTTTTTCACTTTCGGCGCCCCCCAGAGGAAAAAAGACAAACGTCCAGCTTTTCCTGCCACAGCAAAGGTGCCAGCGGGGAAAAGTGATGCTGGTCCTCACTGCCTCCTGGAACCCCTTCAAATGCCCCAGACGATTTGGCCCTCTCTGCTTTCCTGCGCACTCTAGCCTCAAAAGCACCTTTTTTCACTTTCGGCGCCCCCCAGAGGAAAAAAGACAAACGTCCAGCTTTTGCTGCCACAGCAAAGGTGCCAGCGGGGAAAAGTGATGCTGGTCCTCACTGCCTCCTGGAACCCCTTCAAATGCCCCAGACAATTTGGCCCTCTCTGCTTTCCTGCGGACTCTAGCCTCAAAAGCACCTTTTTTCACTTTCGGCGCCCCCCAGAGGAAAAAAGACAAACGTCCAGCTTTTGCTGCCACAGCAAAGGTGCCAGCGGGGAAAAGTCATGCTGGTCCTCACTGCCTCCTGGAACCCCTTCAAATGCCCCAGACAATTTGGCCCTCTCTGCTTTCCTGCGCACTCTAGCCTCAAAAGCACCTTTTTTCATTTTCGGCGCCCCCCAGAGGAAAAAAGACAAACGTCCAGCTTTTGCTGCCACAGCAAAGGTGCCAGCGGGGAAAAGTGATGCTGGTCCTCACTGCCTCCTGGAACCCCTTCAAATGCCCCAGACAATTTGGCCCTCTCTGCTTTCCTGCGCACTCTAGCCTCAAAAGCACCTTTTTTCACTTTCGGCGCCCTCCGGAGCAAAAAAGACAAACGTCCAGCTTTTGCTGCCACAGCAAAGGTGCCAGCGGGGAAAAGTGATGCTGGTCCTCACTGCCTCCTGGAACCCCTTCAAATGCCCCACACAATTTGGCCCTCTCTGCTTTCCTGCGCACTCTAGCCTCAAAAGCACCTTTTTTCACTTTCGGCGCCCCCCAGAGGAAAAAAGACAAACGTCCAGGTTTTGCTGCCACAGCAAAGGTGCCAGCGGGGAAAAGTCATGCTGGTCCTCACTGCCTCCTGGAACCCCTTCAAATGCCCCAGACAATTTGGCCCTCTCTGCTTTCCTGCGCACTCTAGCCTCAAAAGCACCTTTTTTCACTTTCGGCGCCCCCCAGAAGAAAAAAGACAAACGTCCAGCTTTTGCTGCCACAGCAAAGGTGCCAGCGGGGAAAAGTGATGCTGGTCCTCACTGCCTCCTGGAACCCCTTCAAATGCCCCAGACAATTTGGCCCTCTCTGCTTTCCTGCGGGCTCTAGCCTCAAAAGCACCTTTTTTCACTTTCGGCGCCCCCCAGAGGAAAAAAGACAAACGTCCAGCTTTTGCTGCCACAGCAAAGGTGCCAGCGGGGAAAAGTGATGCTGGTCCTCACTGCCTCCTGGAACCCCTTCAAATGCCCCAGACAATTTGGCCCTCTCTGCTTTCCTGCGCACTCTAGCCTCAAAAGCACCTTTTTTCACTTTCGGCGCCCTCCGGAGCAAAAAAGACAAACGTCCAGCTTTTGCTGCCACAGCAAAGGTGCCAGCGGGGAAAAGTGATGCTGGTCCTCAGTGCCTCCTGGAACCCCTTCAAATGCCCAAGACAATTTTGCCCTCTCTGCTTTCCTGCGCACTCTAGCCTCAAATCACCTTTTTTCACTTTCGGCGCCCCCCAGAGGAAAAAAGACAAACGTCCAGCTTTTGCTGCCACAGCAAAGGTGCCAGCGGGGAAAAGTGATGCTGGTCCTCACTGCCTCCTGGAACCCCTTCAAATGCCCCAGACAATTTGGCCCTCTCTGCTTTCCTGCGCACTCTAGCCTCAAAAGCACCTTTTTTCACTTTCGGCGCCCTCCGGAGGAAAAAAGACAAACGTCCAGCTTTTGCTGCCACAGCAAAGGTGCCAGCGGGGAAAAGTGATGCTGGTCCTCACTGCCTCCTGGAACCCCTTCAAATGCCCCAGACAATTTGGCCCTCTCTGCTTTCCTGCGCACTCTAGCCTCAAAAGCACCTTTTTTCACTTTCGGCGCCCCCCAGAGGAAAAAAGACAAACGTCCAGCTTTTCCTGCCACAGCAAAGGTGCCAGCGGGGAAAAGTGATGCTGGTCCTCACTGCCTCCTGGAACCCCTTCAAATGCCCCACACAATTTGGCCCTCTCTGCTTTCCTGCGCACTCTAGCCTCAAAAACACCGGTTCTCACTTTCAGCGCTGTTTGGAGCAAAAAAGACAAACGTCCAGCTTTTGCTGCCACAGCAAAGGTGCCAGCGGGGAAAAGTGATGCTGGTCCTCACTGCCTCCTGGAACCCCTTCAAATGCCCCAGACAATTTGGCCCTCTCTGCTTTCCTGCGCACTCTAGCCTCAAAAGCACCTTTTTTCACTTTCGGCGCCCCCCAGAGGAAAAAAGACAAACGTCCAGCTTTTCCTGCCACAGCAAAGGTGCCAGCGGGGAAAAGTGATGCTGGTCCTCACTGCCTCCTGGAACCCCTTCAAATGCCCCAGACGATTTGGCCCTCTCTGCTTTCCTGCGCACTCTAGCCTCAAAAGCACCTTTTTTCACTTTCGGCGCCCCCCAGAGGAAAAAAGACAAACGTCCAGCTTTTGCTGCCACAGCAAAGGTGCCAGCGGGGAAAAGTGATGCTGGTCCTCACTGCCTCCTGGAACCCCTTCAAATGCCCCAGACAATTTGGCCCTCTCTGCTTTCCTGTGCACTCTAGCCTCAAAAGCACCTTTTTTCACTTTCGGCGCCCTCCGGAGCAAAAAAGACAAACGTCCAGCTTTTGCTGCCACAGCAAAGGTGCCAGCGGGGAAAAGTGATGCTGGTCCTCACTGCCTCCTGGAACCCCTTCAAATGCCCCAGACAATTTGGCCCTCTCTGCTTTCCTGCGCACTCTAGCCTCAAAAGCACCTTTTTTCATTTTCGGCGCCCTCCGGAGGAAAAAAGACAAACGTCCAGCTTTTGCTGCCACAGCAAAGGTGCCAGCGGGGAAAAGTGATGCTGGTCCTCACTGCCTCCTGGAACCCCTTCAAATGCCCCAGACAATTTGGCCCTCTCTGCTTTCCTGCGCACTCTAGCCTCAAAAGCACCTTTTTTCACTTTCGCGCCCCCCAGAGGAAAAAAGACAAACGTCCAGCTTTTGCTGCCACAGCAAAGGTGCCAGCGGGGAAAAGTGATGCTGGTCCTCACTGCCTCCTGGAACCCCTTCAAATGCCCCAGACGGATTTGGGCCCTCTCTGCTTTCCTGCGCACTCTAGCCTCAAAAGCACCTTTTTTCACTTTCGGCGCCCCCCAGAGGAAAAAAAGACAAACGTCCCAGCTTTTGCTGCCACAGCAAAGGTGCCAGCGGGGAAAGTGATGCTGGTCCTCACTGCCTCCTGGAACCCCCTTCAAATGCCCCAGACAATTTGGCCCTCTCTGCTTTCCTGCGGACTCTAGCCTCAAAAGCACCATTTTTCACTTTCGGCGCCCCCCAGAGGAAAAAAGACAAACGTCCAGCTTTTGCTGCCACAGCAAAGGTGCCAGCGGGGAAAAGTCATGCTGGTCCTCACTGCCTCCTGGAACCCCTTCAAATGCCCCAGACAATTTGGCCCTCTCTGCTTTCCTGCGCACTCTAGCCTCAAAAGCACCTTTTTTCATTTTCGGCGCCCCCCAGAGGAAAAAAGACAAACGTCCAGCTTTTGCTGCCACAGCAAAGGTGCCAGCGGGGAAAAGTGATGCTGGTCCTCACTGCCTCCTGGAACCCCTTCAAATGCCCCAGACAATTTGGCCCTCTCTGCTTTCCTGCGCACTCTAGCCTCAAAAGCACCTTTTTTCACTTTCGGCGCCCTCCGGAGCAAAAAAGACAAACGTCCAGCTTTTGCTGCCACAGCAAAGGTGCCAGCGGGGAAAAGTGATGCTGGTCCTCACTGCCTCCTGGAACCCCTTCAAATGCCCCAGACAATTTGGCCCTCTCTGCTTTCCTGCGCACTCTAGCCTCAAAAGCACCTTTTTTCACTTTCGGCGCCCCCCAGAGGAAAAAAGACAAACGTCCAGGTTTTGCTGCCACAGCAAAGGTGCCAGCGGGGAAAAGTCATGCTGGTCCTCACTGCCTCCTGGAACCCCTTCAAATGCCCCAGACAATTTGGCCCTCTCTGCTTTCCTGCGCACTCTAGCCTCAAAAGCACCTTTTTTCACTTTCGGCGCCCCCCAGAAGAAAAAAGACAAACGTCCAGCTTTTGCTGCCACAGCAAAGGTGCCAGCGGGGAAAAGTGATGCTGGTCCTCACTGCCTCCTGGAACCCCTTCAAATGCCCCAGACAATTTGGCCCTCTCTGCTTTCCTGCGGGCTCTAGCCTCAAAAGCACCTTTTTTCACTTTCGGCGCCCCCCAGAGGAAAAAAGACAAACGTCCAGCTTTTGCTGCCACAGCAAAGGTGCCAGCGGGGAAAAGTGATGCTGGTCCTCACTGCCTCCTGGAACCCCTTCAAATGCCCCAGACGATTTGGCCCTCTCTGCTTTCCTGCGCACTCTAGCCTCAAAAGCACCTTTTTTCACTTTCGGCGCCCCCCAGAGGAAAAAAGACAAACGTCCAGCTTTTGCTGCCACAGCAAAGGTGCCAGCGGGGAAAAGTGATGCTGGTCCTCACTGCCTCCTGGAACCCCTTCAAATGCCCCAGACAATTTGGCCCTCTCTGCTTTCCTGTGCACTCTAGCCTCAAAAGCACCTTTTTTCACTTTCGGCGCCCCCCAGAGGAAAAAAGACAAACGTCCAGCTTTTGCTGCCACAGCAAAGGTGCCAGCGGGGAAAAGTCATGCTGGTCCTCACTGCCTCCTGGAACCCCTTCAAATGCCCCACACAATTTGGCCCTCTCTGCTTTCCTGCGCACTCTAGCCTCAAAAACACCGGTTTTCACTTTCAGCGCTGTTTGGAGCAAAAAAGACAAACGTCCAGCTTTTGCTGCCACAGCAAAGGTGCCAGCGGGGAAAAGTGATGCTGGTCCTCACTGCCTCCTGGAACCCCTTCAAATGCCCCAGACAATTTGGCCCTCTCTGCTTTCCTGCGCACTCTAGCCTCAAAAGCACCTGTTTTCACTTTCGGCGCCCCCCAGAGGAAAAAAGACAAACGTCCAGCTTTTGCTGCCACAGCAAAGGTGCCAGCGGGGAAAAGTGATGCTGGTCCTCACTGCCTCCTGGAACCCCTTCAAATGCCCCAGACGATTTGGCCCTCTCTGCTTTCCTGCGCACTCTAGCCTCAAAAGCACCTTTTTTCACTTTCGGCGCCCCCCAGAGGAAAAAAGACAAACGTCCAGCTTTTGCTGCCACAGCAAAGGTGCCAGCGGGGAAAAGTGATGCTGGTCCTCACTGCCTCCTGGAACCCCTTCAAATGCCCCAGACAATTTGGCCCTCTCTGCTTTCCTGCGCACTCTAGCCTCAAAAGCACCTTTTTTCACTTTCGGCGCCCCCCAGAGGAAAAAAGACAAACGTCCAGCTTTTGCTGCCACAGCAAAGGTGCCAGCGGGGAAAAGTGATGCTGGTCCTCACTGCCTCCTGGAACCCCTTCAAATGCCCCAGACAATTTGGCCCTCTCTGCTTTCCTGCGCACTCTAGCCTCAAAAGCACCTTTTTTCACTTTCGGCGCCCTCCGGAGCAAAAAAGACAAACGTCCAGCTTTTGCTGCCACAGCAAAGGTGCCAGCGGGGAAAAGTGATGCTGGTCCTCAGTGCCTCCTGGAACCCCTTCAAATGCCCCAGACAATTTGGCCCTCTCTGCTTTCCTGCGCACTCTAGCCTCAAAAGCACCTTTTTTCACTTTCGGCGCCCCCCAGAGGAAAAAAGACAAACGTCCAGCTTTTGCTGCCACAGCAAAGGTGCCAGCGGGGAAAAGTGATGCTGGTCCTCACTGCCTCCTGGAACCCCTTCAAATGCCCCAGACAATTTGGCCCTCTCTGCTTTCCTGCGCACTCTAGCCTCAAAAGCACCTTTTTTCACTTTCGGCGCCCCCCAGAGGAAAAAAGACAAACGTCCAGCTTTTGCTGCCACAGCAAAGGTGCCAGCGGGGAAAAGTCATGCTGGTCCTCACTGCCTCCTGGAACCCCTTCAAATGCCCCAGACAATTTGGCCCTCTCTGCTTTCCTGCGGACTCTAGCCTCAGAAGCACCTTTTTTCACTATTGGCGCCCTCCGGAGGAAAAAAGACAAACGTCCAGCTTTTGCTGCCACAGCAAAGGTGCCAGCGGGGAAAAGTGATGCTGGTCCTCACTGCCTCCTGGAACCCCTTCAAATGCCCCAGACAATTTGGCCCTCTCTGCTTTCCTGCGTACTCTAGCCTCAAAAGCACCTTTTTTCACTTTCGGCGCCCCCCAGAGGAAAAAAGACAAACGTCCAGCTTTTGCTGCCACAGCAAAGGTGCCAGCGGGGAAAAGTGATGCTGGTCCTCACTGCCTCCTGGAACCCCTTCAAATGCCCCAGACAATTTGGCCCTCTCTGCTTTCCTGCGCACTCTAGCCTCAAAAGCACCTTTTTTCACTTTCGGCGCCCCCCAGAGGAAAAAAGACAAACGTCCAGCTTTTGCTGCCACAGCAAAGGTGCCAGCGGGGAAAAGTGATGCTGGTCCTCACTGCCTCCTGGAACCCCTTCAAATGCCCCAGACAATTTGGCCCTCTCTGCTTTCCTGCGCACTCTAGCCTCAAAAACACCGGTTTTCACTTTCAGCGCTGCTTGGAGCAAAAAAGACAAACGTCCAGCTTTTGCTGCCACAGCAAAGGTGCCAGCGGGGAAAAGTGATGCTGGTCCTCACTGCCTCCTGGAACCCCTTCAAATGCCCCAGACAATTTGGCCCTCTCTGCTTTCCTGCGCACTCTAGCCTCAAAAACACCGGTTTTCACTTTCAGCGCTGCTTGGAGCAAAAAAGACAAACGTCCAGCTTTTGCTGCCACAGCAAAGGTGCCAGCGGGGAAAAGTGATGCTGGTCCTCACTGCCTCCTGGAACCCCTTCAAATGCCCCAGACAATTTGGCCCTCTCTGCTTTCCTGCGCACTCTAGCCTCAAAAGCACCTGTTTTCACTTTCGGCGCCCCCCAGAGGAAAAAAGACAAACGTCCAGCTTTTGCTGCCACAGCAAAGGTGCCAGCGGGGAAAAGTGATGCTGGTCCTCACTGCCTCCTGGAACCCCTTCAAATGCCCCAGACAATTTTGCCCTCTCTGCTTTCCTGCGCACTCTAGCCTCAAAAGCACCTTTTTTCACTTTCGGCGCCCTCCGGAGGAAAAAAGGCAAACGTCCAGCTTTTGCTGCCACAGCAAAGGTGCCAGCGGGGAAAAGTGATGCTGGTCCTCACTGCCTCCTGGAACCCCTTCAAATGCCCCAGACAATTTGGCCCTCTCTGCTTTCCTGCGCACTCTAGCCTCAAAAGCACCTTTTTTCACTTTCGGCGCCCCCCAGAGGAAAAAAGACAAACGTCCAGCTTTTGCTGCCACAGCAAAGGTGCCAGCGGGGAAAAGTGATGCTGGTCCTCACTGCCTCCTGGAACCCCTTCAAATGCCCCAGACAATTTGGCCCTCTCTGCTTTCCTGCGGGCTCTAGCCTCAAAAGCACCTGTTTTCACTTTCGGCGCCCCCCAGAGGAAAAAAGACAAACGTCCAGCTTTTCCTGCCACAGCAAAGGTGCCAGCGGGGAAAAGTGATGCTGGTCCTCACTGCCTCCTGGAACCCCTTCAAATGCCCCAGACGATTTGGCCCTCTCTGCTTTCCTGCGGACTCTAGCCTCAAAAGCACCTTTTTTCACTTTCAGCGCCCCCCAGAGGAAAAAAGACAAACGTCCAGCTTTTGCTGCCACAGCAAAGGTGCCAGCGGGGAAAAGTGATGCTGGTCCTCACTGCCTCCTGGAACCCCTTCAAATGCCCCAGACAATTTGGCCCTCTCTGCTTTCCTGCGCACTCTAGCCTCAAAAGCACCTTTTTTCACTTTCGGCGCCCCCCAGAGGAAAAAAGACAAACGTCCAGCTTTTGCTGCCACAGCAAAGGTGCCAGCGGGGAAAAGTGATGCTGGTCCTCACTGCCTCCTGGAACCCCTTCAAATGCCCCAGACAATTTGGCCCTCTCTGCTTTCCTGCGCACTCTAGCCTCAAAAACACCGGTTTTCACTTTCAGCACTGTTTGGAGCAAAAAAGACAAACGTCCAGCTTTTGCTGCCACAGCAAAGGTGCCAGCGGGGAAAAGTGATGCTGGTCCTCACTGCCTCCTGGAACCCCTTCAAATGCCCCAGACAATTTGGCCCTCTCTGCTTTCCTGCGCACTCTAGCCTCAAAAGCACCTGTTTTCACTTTCGGCGCCCCCCAGAGGAAAAAAGACAAACGTCCAGCTTTTGCTGCCACAGCAAAGGTGCCAGCGGGGAAAAGTGATGCTGGTCCTCACTGCCTCCTGGAACCCCTTCAAATGCCCCAGACGATTTGGCCCTCTCTGCTTTCCTGCGCACTCTAGCCTCAAAAGCACCTTTCTTCACTTTCGGCGCCCCCCAGAGGAAAAAAGACAAACGTCCAGCTTTTGCTGCCACAGCAAAGGTGCCAGCGGGGAAAAGTGATGCTGGTCCTCACTGCCTCCTGGAACCCCTTCAAATGCCCCAGACAATTTGGCCCTCTCTGCTTTCCTGCACACTCTAGCCTCAAAAGCACCTTTTTTCACTTTCGGCGCCCCCCAGAGGAAAAAAGACAAACGTCCAGCTTTTGCTGCCACAGCAAAGGTGCCAGCGGGGAAAAGTGATGCTGGTCCTCACTGCCTCCTGGAACCCCTTCAAATGCCCCAGACAATTTGGCCCTCTCTGCTTTCCTGCGCACTCTAGCCTCAAAAACACCGGTTTTCACTTTCAGCGCTGCTTGGAGCAAAAAAGACAAACGTCCAGCTTTTGCTGCCACAGCAAAGGTGCCAGCGGGGAAAAGTGATGCTGGTCCTCACTGCCTCCTGGAACCCCTTCAAATGCCCCAGACAATTTGGCCCTCTCTGCTTTCCTGCGTACTCTAGCCTCAAAAGCACCTTTTTTCACTTTCGGCGCCCCCCAGAGGAAAAAAGACAAACGTCCAGCTTTTGCTGCCACAGCAAAGGTGCCAGCGGGGAAAAGTGATGCTGGTCCTCACTGCCTCCTGGAACCCCTTCAAATGCCCCAGACAATTTGGCCCTCTCTGCTTTCCTGCGCACTCTAGCCTCAAAAACACCGGTTTTCACTTTCAGCGCTGCTTGGAGCAAAAAAGACAAACGTCCAGCTTTTGCTGCCACAGCAAAGGTGCCAGCGGGGAAAAGTGATGCTGGTCCTCACTGCCTCCTGGAACCCCTTCAAATGCCCCAGACAATTTGGCCCTCTCTGCTTTCCTGCGCACTCTAGCCTCAAAAACACCGGTTTTCACTTTCAGCGCTGCTTGGAGCAAAAAAGACAAACGTCCAGCTTTTGCTGCCACAGCAAAGGTGCCAGCGGGGAAAAGTGATGCTGGTCCTCACTGCCTCCTGGAACCCCTTCAAATGCCCCAGACAATTTGGCCCTCTCTGCTTTCCTGCGCACTCTAGCCTCAAAAGCACCTGTTTTCACTTTCGGCGCCCCCCAGAGGAAAAAAGACAAACGTCCAGCTTTTGCTGCCACAGCAAAGGTGCCAGCGGGGAAAAGTGATGCTGGTCCTCACTGCCTCCTGGAACCCCTTCAAATGCCCCAGACAATTTTGCCCTCTCTGCTTTCCTGCGCACTCTAGCCTCAAAAGCACCTTTTTTCACTTTCGGCGCCCTCCGGAGGAAAAAAGGCAAACGTCCAGCTTTTGCTGCCACAGCAAAGGTGCCAGCGGGGAAAAGTGATGCTGGTCCTCACTGCCTCCTGGAACCCCTTCAAATGCCCCAGACAATTTGGCCCTCTCTGCTTTCCTGCGCACTCTAGCCTCAAAAGCACCTTTTTTCACTTTCGGCGCCCCCCAGAGGAAAAAAGACAAACGTCCAGGTTTTGCTGCCACAGCAAAGGTGCCAGCGGGGAAAAGTCATGCTGGTCCTCACTGCCTCCTGGAACCCCTTCAAATGCCCCAGACAATTTGGCCCTCTCTGCTTTCCTGCGCACTCTAGCCTCAAAAGCACCTTTTTTCACTTTCGGCGCCCCCCAGAGGAAAAAAGACAAACGTCGAGCTTTTGCTGCCACAGCAAAGGTGCCAGCGGGGAAAAGTGATGCTGGTCCTCACTGCCTCCTGGAACCCCTTCAAATGCCCCAGACAATTTGGCCCCCTCTGCTTTCCTGCGCACTCTAGCCTCAAAAGCACCTTTTTTCACTTTCGGCGCCCTCCGGAGGAAAAAAGACAAACGTCCAGCTTTTGCTGCCACAGCAAAGGTGCCAGCGGGGAAAAGTGATGCTGGTCCTCACTGCCTCCTGGAACCCCTTCAAATGCCCCAGACAATTTGGCCCTCTCTGCTTTCCTGCGGACTCTAGCCTCAGAAGCACCTTTTTTCACTATTGGCGCCCTCCGGAGGAAAAAAGACAAACGTCCAGCTTTTGCTGCCACAGCAAAGGTGCCAGCGGGGAAAAGTGATGCTGGTCCTCACTGCCTCCTGGAACCCCTTCAAATGCCCCAGACAATTTGGCCCTCTCTGCTTTCCTGCGTACTCTAGCCTCAAAAGCACCTTTTTTCACTTTCGGCGCCCCCCAGAGGAAAAAAGACAAACGTCCAGCTTTTGCTGCGACAGCAAAGGTGCCAGCGGGGAAAAGTGATGCTGGTCCTCACTGCCTCCTGGAACCCCTTCAAATGCCCCAGACAATTTGGCCCTCTCTGCTTTCCTGCGCACTCTAGCCTCAAAAACGCCGGTTTTCACTTTCAGCGCTGCTTGGAGCAAAAAAGACAAACGTCCAGCTTTTGCTGCCACAGCAAAGGTGCCAGCGGGGAAAAGTGATGCTGGTCCTCACTGCCTCCTGGAACCCCTTCAAATGCCCCAGACAATTTGACCCTCTCTGCTTTCCTGCGCACTCTAGCCTCAAAAGCACCTTTTTTCACTTTCGGCGCCCTCCGGAACAAAAAAGAGAAACGTCCAGCTTTTGCTGCCACAGCAAAGGTGCCAGCGGGGAAAAGTGATGCTGGTCCTCACTGCCTCCTGGAACCCCTTCAAATGCCCCAGACAATTTGGCCCTCTCTGCTTTCCTGCGGACTCTAGCCTCAAAAGCACCTTTTTTTCACTTTCGGCGCCCTCCGGAAGAAAAAAGACAAACGTCCAGCTTTTGCTGCCACAGCAAAGGTGCCAGCGGGGAAAAGTGATGCTGGTCCTCACTGCCTCCTGGAACCCCTTCAAATGCCCCAGACAATTTTGCCCTCTCTGCTTTCCTGCGCACTCTAGCCTCAAAAGCACCGGTTTTCACTTTCGGCGCCCTCCGGAGGAAAAAAGGCAAACGTCCAGCTTTTGCTGCCACAGCAAAGGTGCCAGCGGGGAAAAGTGATGCTGGTCCTCACTGCCTCCTGGAACCCCTTCAAATGCCCCAGACAATTTGGCCCTCTCTGCTTTCCTGTGCACTCTAGCCTCAAAAGCACCTTTTTTCACTTTCGGCGCCCCCTGGAGGAAAAAAAACAAACGTCCAGCTTTTGCTGCCACAGCAAAGGTGCCAGCGGGGAAAAGTGATGCTGGTCCTCACTGCCTCCTGGAACCCCTTCAAATGCCCCAGACAATTTGGCCCTCTCTGCTTTCCTGCGCACTCTAGCCTCAAAAGCACCTTTTTTCACTTTCGGCGCCCCCCAGAGGAAAAAAGACAAACGTCGAGCTTTTGCTGCCACAGCAAAGGTGCCAGCGGGGAAAAGTGATGCTGGTCCTCACTGCCTCCTGGAACCCCTTCAAATGCCCCAGACAATTTGGCCCTCTCTGCTTTCCTGCGCACTCTAGCCTCAAAAACACCGGTTTTCACTTTCAGCGCTGTTTGGAACAAAAAAGACAAACGTCCAGCTTTTGCTGCCACAGCAAAGGTGCCAGCGGGGAAAAGTCATGCTGGTCCTCACTGCCTCCTGGAACCCCTTCAAATGCCCCAGACAATTTGGCCCTCTCTGCTTTCCTGCGCACTCTAGCCTCAAAAGCACCTGTTTTCACTTTCGGCGCCCCCCAGAGGAAAAAAGACAAACGTCCAGCTTTTGCTGCCACAGCAAAGGTGCCAGCGGGGAAAAGTGATGCTGGTCCTCACTGCCTCCTGGAACCCCTTCAAATGCCCCAGACGATTTGGCCCTCTCTGCTTTCCTGCGCACTCTAGCCTCAAAAGCACCTTTTTTCACTTTCGGCGCCCCCCAGAGGAAAAAAGACAAACGTCCAGCTTTTGCTGCCACAGCAAAGGTGCCAGCGGGGAAAAGTGATGCTGGTCCTCACTGCCTCCTGGAACCCCTTCAAATGCCCCAGACAATTTGGCCCTCTCTGCTTTCCTGCGCACTCTAGCCTCAAAAGCACCTTTCTTCACTTTCGGCGCCCCCCAGAGGAAAAAAGACAAACGTCCAGCTTTTGCTGCCACAGCAAAGGTGCCAGCGGGGAAAAGTGATGCTGGTCCTCACTGCCTCCTGGAACCCCTTCAAATGCCCCAGACAATTTGGCCCTCTCTGCTTTCCTGCGCACTCTAGCCTCAAAAGCACCTGTTTTCACTTTCGGCGCCCCCCAGAGGAAAAAAGACAAACGTCCAGCTTTTGCTGCCACAGCAAAGGTGCCAGCGGGGAAAAGTGATGCTGGTCCTCACTGCCTCCTGGAACCCCTTCAAATGCCCCAGACAATTTGGCCCTCTCTGCTTTCCTGCGGACTCTAGCCTCAGAAGCACCTTTTTTCACTATTGGCGCCCTCCGGAGGAAA
Source organism: Vanellus vanellus (assembly GCF_965231255.1). Classification (NCBI taxonomy): domain Eukaryota; kingdom Metazoa; phylum Chordata; class Aves; order Charadriiformes; family Charadriidae; genus Vanellus; species Vanellus vanellus. Next base: position 29,465 of record NW_028127557.1, read on the forward strand.
AAAGACAAACGTCCAGCTTTTGCTGCCACAGCAAAGGTGCCAGCGGGGAAAAGTGATGCTGGTCCTCACTGCCTCCTGGAACCCCTTCAAATGCCCCAGACAATTTGGCCCTCTCTGCTTTCCTGCGTACTCTAGCCTCAAAAGCACCTTTTTTCACTTTCGGCGCCCCCAGAGGAAAAAAGACAAACGTCCAGCTTTTGCTGCCACAGCAAAGGTGCCAGCGGGGAAAAGTGATGCTGGTCCTCACTGCCTCCTGGAACCCCTTCAAATGCCCCAGACAATTTGGCCCTCTCTGCTTTCCTGCGCACTCTAGCCTCAAAAACACCGGTTTTCACTTTCAGCGCTGTTTGGAGCAAAAAAGACAAACGTCCAGCTTTTGCTGCCACAGCAAAGGTGCCAGCGGGGAAAAGTGATGCTGGTCCTCACTGCCTCCTGGAACCCCTTCAAATGCCCCACACAATTTGGCCCTCTCTGCTTTCCTGCGCACTCTAGCCTCAAAAGCACCTGTTTTCACTTTCGGCGCCCCCCAGAGGAAAAAAGACAAACGTCCAGCTTTTGCTGCCACAGCAAAGGTGCCAGCGGGGAAAAGTGATGCTGGTCCTCACTGCCTCCTGGAACCCCTTCAAATGCCCCAGACGATTTGGCCCTCTCTGCTTTCCTGCGCACTCTAGCCTCAAAAGCACCTTTTTTCACTTTCGGCGCCCCCCAGAGGAAAAAAGACAAACGTCCAGCTTTTGCTGCCACAGCAAAGGTGCCAGCGGGGAAAAGTGATGCTGGTCCTCACTGCCTCCTGGAACCCCTTCAAATGCCCCAGACAATTTGGCCCTCTCTGCTTTCCTGCGCACTCTAGCCTCAAAAGCACCTTTTTTCACTTTCGGCGCCCCCCAGAGGAAAAAAGACAAACGTCCAGCTTTTGCTGCCACAGCAAAGGTGCCAGCGGGGAAAAGTGATGCTGGTCCTCACTGCCTCCTGGAACCCCTTCAAATGCCCCAGACAATTTGGCCCTCTCTGCTTTCCTGCGGACTCTAGCCTCAGAAGCACCTTTTTTCACTGTTGGCGCCCTCCGGAGGAAAAAAGACAAACGTCCAGCTTTTGCTGCCACAGCAAAGGTGCCAGCGGGGAAAAGTGATGCTGGTCCTCACTGCCTCCTGGAACCCCTTCAAATGCCCCAGACAATTTGGCCCTCTCTGCTTTCCTGCGTACTCTAGCCTCAAAAGCACCTTTTTTCACTTTCGGCGCCCCCCAGAGGAAAAAAGACAAACGTCCAGCTTTTGCTGCCACAGCAAAGGTGCCAGCGGGGAAAAGTGATGCTGGTCCTCACTGCCTCCTGGAACCCCTTCAAATGCCCCAGACAATTTGGCCCTCTCTGCTTTCCTGCGCACTCTAGCCTCAAAAACACCGGTTTTCACTTTCAGCGCTGCTTGGAGCAAAAAAGACAAACGTCCAGCTTTTGCTGCCACAGCAAAGGTGCCAGCGGGGAAAAGTGATGCTGGTCCTCACTGCCTCCTGGAACCCCTTCAAATGCCCCAGACAATTTGGCCCTCTCTGCTTTCCTGCGCACTCTAGCCTCAAAAACACCGGTTTTCACTTTCAGCGCTGCTTGGAGCAAAAAAGACAAACGTCCAGCTTTTGCTGCCACAGCAAAGGTGCCAGCGGGGAAAAGTGATGCTGGTCCTCACTGCCTCCTGGAACCCCTTCAAATGCCCCAGACAATTTGGCCCTCTCTGCTTTCCTGCGCACTCTAGCCTCAAAAGCACCTGTTTTCACTTTCGGCGCCCCCCAGAGGAAAAAAGACAAACGTCCAGCTTTTGCTGCCACAGCAAAGGTGCCAGCGGGGAAAAGTGATGCTGGTCCTCACTGCCTCCTGGAACCCCTTCAAATGCCCCAGACAATTTGGCCCTCTCTGCTTTCCTGCGCACTCTAGCCTCAAAAGCACCTTTTTTCACTTTCGGCGCCCTCCTAAGGAAAAAAGGCAAACGTCCAGCTTTTGCTGCCACAGCAAAGGTGCCAGCGGGGAAAAGTGATGCTGGTCCTCACTGCCTCCTGGAACCCCTTCAAATGCCCCAGACAATTTGGCCCTCTCTGCTTTCCTGCGGACTCTAGCCTCAAAAGCACCTTTTTTCACTTTCGGCGCCCCCCAGAGGAAAAAAGACAAACGTCCAGCTTTTGCTGCCACAGCAAAGGTGCCAGCGGGGAAAAGTGATGCTGGTCCTCACTGCCTCCTGGAACCCCTTCAAATGCCCCAGACAATTTGGCCCTCTCTGCTTTCCTGCGGGCTCTAGCCTCAAAAGCACATTTTTTCACTTTCGGCGCCCCCCAGAGGAAAAAAGACAAACGTCCAGCTTTTCCTGCCACAGCAAAGGTGCCAGCGGGGAAAAGTGATGCTGGTCCTCACTGCCTCCTGGAACCCCTTCAAATGCCCCAGACAATTTGGCCCTCTCTGCTTTCCTGCGCACTCTAGCCTCAAAAGCACCTGTTTTCACTTTCGGCGCCCCCCAGAGGAAAAAAGACAAACGTCCAGCTTTTGCTGCCACAGCAAAGGTGCCAGCGGGGAAAAGTGATGCTGGTCCTCACTGCCTCCTGGAACCCCTTCAAATGCCCCAGACAATTTGGCCCTCTCTGCTTTCCTGCGCACTCTAGCCTCAAAAACACCGGTTTTCACTTTCAGCACTGTTTGGAGCAAAAAAGACAAACGTCCAGCTTTTGCTGCCACAGCAAAGGTGCCAGCGGGGAAAAGTGATGCTGGTCCTCACTGCCTCCTGGAACCCCTTCAAATGCCCCAGACGATTTGGCCCTCTCTGCTTTCCTGCGCACTCTAGCCTCAAAAGCACCTTTCTTCACTTTCGGCGCCCCCCAGAGGAAAAAAGACAAACGTCCAGCTTTTGCTGCCACAGCAAAGGTGCCAGCGGGGAAAAGTGATGCTGGTCCTCACTGCCTCCTGGAACCCCTTCAAATGCCCCAGACAATTTGGCCCTCTCTGCTTTCCTGCACACTCTAGCCTCAAAAGCACCTTTTTTCACTTTCGGCGCCCCCCAGAGGAAAAAAGACAAACGTCGAGCTTTTGCTGCCACAGCAAAGGTGCCAGCGGGGAAAAGTGATGCTGGTCCTCACTGCCTCCTGGAACCCCTTCAAATGCCCCAGACAATTTGGCCCTCTCTGCTTTCCTGCGCACTCTAGCCTCAAAAACACCGGTTTTCACTTTCAGCGCTGCTTGGAGCAAAAAAGACAAACGTCCAGCTTTTGCTGCCACAGCAAAGGTGCCAGCGGGGAAAAGTGATGCTGGTCCTCACTGCCTCCTGGAACCCCTTCAAATGCCCCAGACAATTTGGCCCTCTCTGCTTTCCTGCACACTCTAGCCTCAAAAACACCGGTTTTCACTTTCAGCGCCCCCCAGAGGAAAAAAGACAAACGTCCAGCTTTTGCTGCCACAGCAAAGGTGCCAGCGGGGAAAAGTGATGCTGGTCCTCACTGCCTCCTGGAACCCCTTCAAATGCCCCAGACAATTTGGCCCTCTCTGCTTTCCTGCGCACTCTAGCCTCAAAAGCACCTTTTTTCACTTTCGGCGCCCCCCAGAGGAAAAAAGACAAACGTCCAGCTTTTGCTGCCACAGCAAAGGTGCCAGCGGGGAAAAGTGATGCTGGTCCTCACTGCCTCCTGGAACCCCTTCAAATGCCCCAGACAATTTGGCCCTCTCTGCTTTCCTGCGCACTCTAGCCTCAAAAGCACCTTTTTTCACTTTCGGCGCCCTCCGGAGCAAAAAAGACAAACGTCCAGCTTTTGCTGCCACAGCAAAGGTGCCAGCGGGGAAAAGTCATGCTGGTCCTCACTGCCTCCTGGAACCCCTTCAAATGCCCCACACAATTTGGCCCTCTCTGCTTTCCTGCGCACTCTAGCCTCAAAAGCACCTTTTTTCACTGTCGGCGCCCCCCAGAGGAAAAAAGACAAACGTCCAGGTTTTGCTGCCACAGCAAAGGTGCCAGCGGGGAAAAGTGATGCTGGTCCTCACTGCCTCCTGGAACCCCTTCAAATGCCCCACACAATTTGGCCCTCTCTGCTTTCCTGCGCACTCTAGCCTCAAAAGCACCTTTTTTCACTTTCGGCGCCCTCCGGAGCAAAAAAGACAAACGTCCAGCTTTTGCTGCCACAGCAAAGGTGCCAGCGGGGAAAAGTGATGCTGGTCCTCACTGCCTCCTGGAACCCCTTCAAATGCCCCAGACAATTTGGCCCTCTCTGCTTTCCTGCGCACTCTAGCCTCAAAAGCACCTTTTTTCACTTTCGGCGCCCCCCAGAGGAAAAAAGACAAACGTCCAGCTTTTGCTGCCACAGCAAAGGTGCCAGCGGGGAAAAGTGATGCTGGTCCTCACTGCCTCCTGGAACCCCTTCAAATGCCCCAGACGATTTGGCCCTCTCTGCTTTCCTGCGCACTCTAGCCTCAAAAGCACCTTTTTTCACTTTCGGCGCCCCCCAGAGGAAAAAAGACAAACGTCCAGCTTTTGCTGCCACAGCAAAGGTGCCAGCGGGGAAAAGTGATGCTGGTCCTCACTGCCTCCTGGAACCCCTTCAAATGCCCCAGACAATTTGGCCCTCTCTGCTTTCCTGCGCACTCTAGCCTCAAAAGCACCTTTTTTCACTTTCGGCGCCCTCCGGAGCAAAAAAGACAAACGTCCAGCTTTTGCTGCCACAGCAAAGGTGCCAGCGGGGAAAAGTGATGCTGGTCCTCACTGCCTCCTGGAACCCCTTCAAATGCCCCAGACAATTTGGCCCTCTCTGCTTTCCTGCGCACTCTAGCCTCAAAAGCACCTTTTTTCATTTTCGGCGCCCTCCGGAGGAAAAAAGACAAACGTCCAGCTTTTGCTGCCACAGCAAAGGTGCCAGCGGGGAAAAGTGATGCTGGTCCTCACTGCCTCCTGGAACCCCTTCAAATGCCCCAGACAATTTGGCCCTCTCTGCTTTCCTGCGCACTCTAGCCTCAAAAGCACCTTTTTTCACTTTCGGCGCCCCCCAGAGGAAAAAAGACAAACGTCCAGCTTTTGCTGCCACAGCAAAGGTGCCAGCGGGGAAAAGTGATGCTGGTCCTCACTGCCTCCTGGAACCCCTTCAAATGCCCCAGACAATTTGGCCCTCTCTGCTTTCCTGCGGACTCTAGCCTCAAAAGCACCTTTTTTCACTTTCGGCGCCCCCCAGAGGAAAAAAGACAAACGTCCAGCTTTTGCTGCCACAGCAAAGGTGCCAGCGGGGAAAAGTCATGCTGGTCCTCACTGCCTCCTGGAACCCCTTCAAATGCCCCAGACAATTTGGCCCTCTCTGCTTTCCTGCGGACTCTAGCCTCAAAAGCACCTTTTTTCACTTTCGGCGCCCCCCAGAGGAAAAAAGACAAACGTCCAGCTTTTGCTGCCACAGCAAAGGTGCCAGCGGGGAAAAGTCATGCTGGTCCTCACTGCCTCCTGGAACCCCTTCAAATGCCCCAGACAATTTGGCCCTCTCTGCTTTCCTGCGCACTCTAGCCTCAAAAGCACCTTTTTTCATTTTCGGCGCCCCCCAGAGGAAAAAAGACAAACGTCCAGCTTTTGCTGCCACAGCAAAGGTGCCAGCGGGGAAAAGTGATGCTGGTCCTCACTGCCTCCTGGAACCCCTTCAAATGCCCCAGACAATTTGGCCCTCTCTGCTTTCCTGCGCACTCTAGCCTCAAAAGCACCTTTTTTCACTTTCGGCGCCCTCCGGAGCAAAAAAGACAAACGTCCAGCTTTTGCTGCCACAGCAAAGGTGCCAGCGGGGAAAAGTGATGCTGGTCCTCACTGCCTCCTGGAACCCCTTCAAATGCCCCACACAATTTGGCCCTCTCTGCTTTCCTGCGCACTCTAGCCTCAAAAGCACCTTTTTTCACTTTCGGCGCCCCCCAGAGGAAAAAAGACAAACGTCCAGGTTTTGCTGCCACAGCAAAGGTGCCAGCGGGGAAAAGTCATGCTGGTCCTCACTGCCTCCTGGAACCCCTTCAAATGCCCCAGACAATTTGGCCCTCTCTGCTTTCCTGCGCACTCTAGCCTCAAAAGCACCTTTTTTCACTTTCGGCGCCCCCCAGAAGAAAAAAGACAAACGTCCAGCTTTTGCTGCCACAGCAAAGGTGCCAGCGGGGAAAAGTGATGCTGGTCCTCACTGCCTCCTGGAACCCCTTCAAATGCCCCAGACAATTTGGCCCTCTCTGCTTTCCTGCGGGCTCTAGCCTCAAAAGCACCTTTTTTCACTTTCGGCGCCCCCCAGAGGAAAAAAGACAAACGTCCAGCTTTTGCTGCCACAGCAAAGGTGCCAGCGGGGAAAAGTGATGCTGGTCCTCACTGCCTCCTGGAACCCCTTCAAATGCCCCAGACAATTTGGCCCTCTCTGCTTTCCTGCGCACTCTAGCCTCAAAAGCACCTTTTTTCACTTTCGGCGCCCTCCGGAGCAAAAAAGACAAACGTCCAGCTTTTGCTGCCACAGCAAAGGTGCCAGCGGGGAAAAGTGATGCTGGTCCTCAGTGCCTCCTGGAACCCCTTCAAATGCCCAAGACAATTTTGCCCTCTCTGCTTTCCTGCGCACTCTAGCCTCAAATCACCTTTTTTCACTTTCGGCGCCCCCCAGAGGAAAAAAGACAAACGTCCAGCTTTTGCTGCCACAGCAAAGGTGCCAGCGGGGAAAAGTGATGCTGGTCCTCACTGCCTCCTGGAACCCCTTCAAATGCCCCAGACAATTTGGCCCTCTCTGCTTTCCTGCGCACTCTAGCCTCAAAAGCACCTTTTTTCACTTTCGGCGCCCTCCGGAGGAAAAAAGACAAACGTCCAGCTTTTGCTGCCACAGCAAAGGTGCCAGCGGGGAAAAGTGATGCTGGTCCTCACTGCCTCCTGGAACCCCTTCAAATGCCCCAGACAATTTGGCCCTCTCTGCTTTCCTGCGCACTCTAGCCTCAAAAGCACCTTTTTTCACTTTCGGCGCCCCCCAGAGGAAAAAAGACAAACGTCCAGCTTTTGCTGCCACAGCAAAGGTGCCAGCGGGGAAAAGTGATGCTGGTCCTCACTGCCTCCTGGAACCCCTTCAAATGCCCGACACAATTTGGCCCTCTCTGCTTTCCTGCGCACTCTAGCCTCAAAAGCACCTTTTTTCACTTTCGGCGCCCTCCGGAGCAAAAAAGACAAACGTCCAGCTTTTGCTGCCACAGCAAAGGTGCCAGCGGGGAAAAGTCATGCTGGTCCTCACTGCCTCCTGGAACCCCTTCAAATGCCCCAGACAATTTGGCCCTCTCTGCTTTCCTGCGCACTCTAGCCTCAAAAGCACCTTTTTTCACTTTCGGCGCCCCCCAGAGGAAAAAAGACAAACGTCCAGCTTTTTCCTGCCACAGCAAAGGGGCCAGCGGGGAAAAGTGATGCTGGTCCTCACTGCCTCCTGGAACCCCTTCAAATGCCCCAGACGATTTGGCCCTCTCTGCTTTCCTGCGCACTCTAGCCTCAAAAGCACCTTTTTTCACTTTCGGCGCCCCCAGAGGAAAAAAGACAAACGTCCAGCTTTTGCTGCCACAGCAAAGGTGCCAGCGGGGAAAAGTGATGCTGGTCCTCACTGCCTCCTGGAACCCCTTCAAATGCCCCAGACAATTTGGCCCTCTCTGCTTTCCTGCGCACTCTAGCCTCAAAGCACCTTTTTTCACTTTCGGCGCCCTCCGGAGCAAAAAAGACAAACGTCCAGCTTTTGCTGCCACAGCAAAGGTGCCAGCGGGGAAAAGTGATGCTGGTCCTCACTGCCTCCTGGAACCCCTTCAAATGCCCCAGACAATTTGGCCCTCTCTGCTTTCCTGCGCACTCTAGCCTCAAAAGCACCTTTTTTCACTTTCGGCGCCCTCCGGAGCAAAAAAGACAAACGTCCAGCTTTTGCTGCCACAGCAAAGGTGCCAGCGGGGAAAGTGATGCTGGTCCTCACTGCCTCCTGGAACCCCTTCAAATGCCCCAGACAATTTGGCCCTCTCTGCTTTCCTGCGCACTCTAGCCTCAAAAGCACCTTTTTTCACTTTCGGCGCCCCCCAGAGGAAAAAAGACAAACGTCCAGCTTTTGCTGCCACAGCAAAGGTGCCAGCGGGGAAAAGTAGTGATGCTGGTCCTCACTGCCTCCTGGAACCCCTTCAAATGCCCCAGACAATTTGGCCCTCTCTGCTTTCCTGCGGACTCTAGCCTCAAAAGCACCTTTTTTCACTTTCGGCGCCCCCCAGAGGAAAAAAGACAAACGTCCAGCTTTTGCTGCCACAGCAAAGGTGCCAGCGGGGAAAAGTGATGCTGGTCCTCACTGCCTCCTGGAACCCCTTCAAATGCCCCAGACAATTTGGCCCTCTCTGCTTTCCTGCGGACTCTAGCCTCAAAAGCACCTTTTTTCACTTTCGGCGCCCCCCAGAGGAAAAAAGACAAACGTCCAGCTTTTGCTGCCACAGCAAAGGTGCCAGCGGGGGAAAAGTCATGCTGGTCCTCACTGCCTCCTGGAACCCCTTCAAATGCCCCAGACAATTTGGCCCTCTCTGCTTTCCTGCGCACTCTAGCCTCAAAAGCACCTTTTTTCATTTTCGGCGCCCCCCAGAGGAAAAAAGACAAACGTCCAGCTTTTGCTGCCACAGCAAAGGTGCCAGCGGGGAAAAGTGATGCTGGTCCTCACTGCCTCCTGGAACCCCTTCAAATGCCCCAGACAATTTGGCCCTCTCTGCTTTCCTGCGCACTCTAGCCTCAAAAGCACCTTTTTTCACTTTCGGCGCCCTCCGGAGCAAAAAAGACAAACGTCCAGCTTTTGCTGCCACAGCAAAGGTGCCAGCGGGGAAAAGTGATGCTGGTCCTCACTGCCTCCTGGAACCCCTTCAAATGCCCCACACAATTTGGCCCTCTCTGCTTTCCTGCGCACTCTAGCCTCAAAAGCACCTTTTTTCACTTTCGGCGCCCCCCAGAGGAAAAAAGACAAACGTCCAGGTTTTGCTGCCACAGCAAAGGTGCCAGCGGGGAAAAGTCATGCTGGTCCTCACTGCCTCCTGGAACCCCTTCAAATGCCCCAGACAATTTGGCCCTCTCTGCTTTCCTGCGCACTCTAGCCTCAAAAGCACCTTTTTTCACTTTCGGCGCCCCCCAGAAGAAAAAAGACAAACGTCCAGCTTTTGCTGCCACAGCAAAGGTGCCAGCGGGGAAAAGTGATGCTGGTCCTCACTGCCTCCTGGAACCCCTTCAAATGCCCCAGACAATTTGGCCCTCTCTGCTTTCCTGCGGGCTCTAGCCTCAAAAGCACCTTTTTTCACTTTCGGCGCCCCCCAGAGGAAAAAAGACAAACGTCCAGCTTTTGCTGCCACAGCAAAGGTGCCAGCGGGGAAAAGTGATGCTGGTCCTCACTGCCTCCTGGAACCCCTTCAAATGCCCCAGACAATTTGGCCCTCTCTGCTTTCCTGCGCACTCTAGCCTCAAAAGCACCTTTTTTCACTTTCGGCGCCCTCCGGAGCAAAAAAGACAAACGTCCAGCTTTTGCTGCCACAGCAAAGGTGCCAGCGGGGAAAAGTGATGCTGGTCCTCAGTGCCTCCTGGAACCCCTTCAAATGCCCAAGACAATTTTGCCCTCTCTGCTTTCCTGCGCACTCTAGCCTCAAATCACCTTTTTTCACTTTCGGCGCCCCCCAGAGGAAAAAAGACAAACGTCCAGCTTTTGCTGCCACAGCAAAGGTGCCAGCGGGGAAAAGTGATGCTGGTCCTCACTGCCTCCTGGAACCCCTTCAAATGCCCCAGACAATTTGGCCCTCTCTGCTTTCCTGCGCACTCTAGCCTCAAAAGCACCTTTTTTCACTTTCGGCGCCCTCCGGAGGAAAAAAGACAAACGTCCAGCTTTTGCTGCCACAGCAAAGGTGCCAGCGGGGAAAAGTGATGCTGGTCCTCACTGCCTCCTGGAACCCCTTCAAATGCCCCAGACAATTTGGCCCTCTCTGCTTTCCTGCGCACTCTAGCCTCAAAAGCACCTTTTTTCACTTTCGGCGCCCCCCAGAGGAAAAAAGACAAACGTCCAGCTTTTCCTGCCACAGCAAAGGTGCCAGCGGGGAAAAGTGATGCTGGTCCTCACTGCCTCCTGGAACCCCTTCAAATGCCCCACACAATTTGGCCCTCTCTGCTTTCCTGCGCACTCTAGCCTCAAAAGCACCTTTTTTCACTTTCGGCGCCCTCCGGAGCAAAAAAGACAAACGTCCAGCTTTTGCTGCCACAGCAAAGGTGCCAGCGGGGAAAAGTGATGCTGGTCCTCACTGCCTCCTGGAACCCCTTCAAATGCCCCAGACAATTTGGCCCTCTCTGCTTTCCTGCGCACTCTAGCCTCAAAAGCACCTTTTTTCACTTTCGGCGCCCCCCAGAGGAAAAAAGACAAACGTCCAGCTTTTCCTGCCACAGCAAAGGTGCCAGCGGGGAAAAGTGATGCTGGTCCTCACTGCCTCCTGGAACCCCTTCAAATGCCCCAGACGATTTGGCCCTCTCTGCTTTCCTGCGCACTCTAGCCTCAAAAGCACCTTTTTTCACTTTCGGCGCCCCCCAGAGGAAAAAAGACAAACGTCCAGCTTTTGCTGCCACAGCAAAGGTGCCAGCGGGGAAAAGTGATGCTGGTCCTCACTGCCTCCTGGAACCCCTTCAAATGCCCCAGACAATTTGGCCCTCTCTGCTTTCCTGCGCACTCTAGCCTCAAAAGCACCTTTTTTCACTTTCGGCGCCCTCCGGAGCAAAAAAGACAAACGTCCAGCTTTTGCTGCCACAGCAAAGGTGCCAGCGGGGAAAAGTGATGCTGGTCCTCACTGCCTCCTGGAACCCCTTCAAATGCCCCAGACAATTTGGCCCTCTCTGCTTTCCTGCGCACTCTAGCCTCAAAAGCACCTTTTTTCACTTTCGGCGCCCTCCGGAGCAAAAAAGACAAACGTCCAGCTTTTGCTGCCACAGCAAAGGTGCCAGCGGGGAAAAGTGATGCTGGTCCTCACTGCCTCCTGGAACCCCTTCAAATGCCCCAGACAATTTGGCCCTCTCTGCTTTCCTGCGCACTCTAGCCTCAAAAGCACCTTTTTTCACTTTCGGCGCCCCCCAGAGGAAAAAAGACAAACGTCCAGCTTTTGCTGCCACAGCAAAGGTGCCAGCGGGGAAAAGTGATGCTGGTCCTCACTGCCTCCTGGAACCCCTTCAAATGCCCCAGACAATTTGGCCCTCTCTGCTTTCCTGCGCACTCTAGCCTCAAAAGCACCTTTTTTCACTTTCGGCGCCCTCCGGAGCAAAAAAGACAAACGTCCAGCTTTTGCTGCCACAGCAAAGGTGCCAGCGGGGAAAAGTGATGCTGGTCCTCACTGCCTCCTGGAACCCCTTCAAATGCCCCAGACAATTTGGCCCTCTCTGCTTTCCTGCGCACTCTAGCCTCAAAAGCACCTTTTTTCATTTTCGGCGCCCTCCGGAGGAAAAAAGACAAACGTCCAGCTTTTGCTGCCACAGCAAAGGTGCCAGCGGGGAAAAGTGATGCTGGTCCTCACTGCCTCCTGGAACCCCTTCAAATGCCCCAGACAATTTGGCCCTCTCTGCTTTCCTGCGCACTCTAGCCTCAAAAGCACCTTTTTTCACTTTCGGCGCCCCCCAGAGGAAAAAAGACAAACGTCCAGCTTTTGCTGCCACAGCAAAGGTGCCAGCGGGGAAAAGTGATGCTGGTCCTCACTGCCTCCTGGAACCCCTTCAAATGCCCCAGACAATTTGGCCCTCTCTGCTTTCCTGCGGACTCTAGCCTCAAAAGCACCTTTTTTCACTTTCGGCGCCCCCCAGAGGAAAAAAGACAAACGTCCAGCTTTTGCTGCCACAGCAAAGGTGCCAGCGGGGAAAAGTGATGCTGGTCCTCACTGCCTCCTGGAACCCCTTCAAATGCCCCAGACAATTTGGCCCTCTCTGCTTTCCTGCGGACTCTAGCCTCAAAAGCACCTTTTTTCACTTTCGGCGCCCCCCAGAGGAAAAAAGACAAACGTCCAGCTTTTGCTGCCACAGCAAAGGTGCCAGCGGGGAAAAGTCATGCTGGTCCTCACTGCCTCCTGGAACCCCTTCAAATGCCCCAGACAATTTGGCCCTCTCTGCTTTCCTGCGCACTCTAGCCTCAAAAGCACCTTTTTTCATTTTCGGCGCCCCCCAGAGGAAAAAAGACAAACGTCCAGCTTTTGCTGCCACAGCAAAGGTGCCAGCGGGGAAAAGTGATGCTGGTCCTCACTGCCTCCTGGAACCCCTTCAAATGCCCCAGACAATTTGGCCCTCTCTGCTTTCCTGCGCACTCTAGCCTCAAAAGCACCTTTTTTCACTTTCGGCGCCCTCCGGAGCAAAAAAGACAAACGTCCAGCTTTTGCTGCCACAGCAAAGGTGCCAGCGGGGAAAAGTGATGCTGGTCCTCACTGCCTCCTGGAACCCCTTCAAATGCCCCACACAATTTGGCCCTCTCTGCTTTCCTGCGCACTCTAGCCTCAAAAGCACCTTTTTTCACTTTCGGCGCCCCCCAGAGGAAAAAAGACAAACGTCCAGGTTTTGCTGCCACAGCAAAGGTGCCAGCGGGGAAAAGTCATGCTGGTCCTCACTGCCTCCTGGAACCCCTTCAAATGCCCCAGACAATTTGGCCCTCTCTGCTTTCCTGCGCACTCTAGCCTCAAAAGCACCTTTTTTCACTTTCGGCGCCCCCCAGAAGAAAAAAGACAAACGTCCAGCTTTTGCTGCCACAGCAAAGGTGCCAGCGGGGAAAAGTCATGCTGGTCCTCACTGCCTCCTGGAACCCCTTCAAATGCCCCAGACAATTTGGCCCTCTCTGCTTTCCTGCGGGCTCTAGCCTCAAAAGCACCTTTTTTCACTTTCGGCGCCCCCCAGAGGAAAAAAGACAAACGTCCAGCTTTTGCTGCCACAGCAAAGGTGCCAGCGGGGAAAAGTGATGCTGGTCCTCACTGCCTCCTGGAACCCCTTCAAATGCCCCAGACAATTTGGCCCTCTCTGCTTTCCTGCGCACTCTAGCCTCAAAAGCACCTTTTTTCACTTTCGGCGCCCTCCGGAGCAAAAAAGACAAACGTCCAGCTTTTGCTGCCACAGCAAAGGTGCCAGCGGGGAAAAGTGATGCTGGTCCTCAGTGCCTCCTGGAACCCCTTCAAATGCCCAAGACAATTTGGCCCTCTCTGCTTTCCTGCGCACTGTAGCCTCAAATCACCTTTTTTCACTTTCGGCGCCCCCCAGAGGAAAAAAGACAAACGTCCAGCTTTTGCTGCCACAGCAAAGGTGCCAGCGGGGAAAAGTGATGCTGGTCCTCACTGCCTCCTGGAACCCCTTCAAATGCCCCAGACAATTTGGCCCTCTCTGCTTTCCTGCGCACTCTAGCCTCAAAAGCACCTTTTTTCACTTTCGGCGCCCTCCGGAGGAAAAAAGACAAACGTCCAGCTTTTGCTGCCACAGCAAAGGTGCCAGCGGGGAAAAGTGATGCTGGTCCTCACTGCCTCCTGGAACCCCTTCAAATGCCCCAGACAATTTGGCCCTCTCTGCTTTCCTGCGCACTCTAGCCTCAAAAGCACCTTTTTTCACTTTCGGCGCCCCCCAGAGGAAAAAAGACAAACGTCCAGCTTTTCCTGCCACAGCAAAGGTGCCAGCGGGGAAAAGTGATGCTGGTCCTCACTGCCTCCTGGAACCCCTTCAAATGCCCCACACAATTTGGCCCTCTCTGCTTTCCTGCGCACTCTAGCCTCAAAAGCACCTTTTTTCACTTTCGGCGCCCTCCGGAGCAAAAAAGACAAACGTCCAGCTTTTGCTGCCACAGCAAAGGTGCCAGCGGGGAAAAGTGATGCTGGTCCTCACTGCCTCCTGGAACCCCTTCAAATGCCCCAGACAATTTGGCCCTCTCTGCTTTCCTGCGCACTCTAGCCTCAAAAGCACCTTTTTTCACTTTCGGCGCCCCCCAGAGGAAAAAAGACAAACGTCCAGCTTTTCCTGCCACAGCAAAGGTGCCAGCGGGGAAAAGTGATGCTGGTCCTCACTGCCTCCTGGAACCCCTTCAAATGCCCCAGACGATTTGGCCCTCTCTGCTTTCCTGCGCACTCTAGCCTCAAAAGCACCTTTTTTCACTTTCGGCGCCCTCCGGAGCAAAAAAGACAAACGTCCAGCTTTTGCTGCCACAGCAAAGGTGCCAGCGGGGAAAAGTGATGCTGGTCCTCACTGCCTCCTGGAACCCCTTCAAATGCCCCAGACAATTTGGCCCTCTCTGCTTTCCTGCGCACTCTAGCCTCAAAAGCACCTTTTTCACTTTCGGCCGCCCTCCAGGAGCAAAAAAGACAAACGTCCAGCTTTTGCTGCCACAGCAAAGGTGCCAGCGGGGAAAAGTGATGCTGGTCCTCACTGCCTCCTGGAACCCCTTCAAATGCCCCAGACAATTTGGCCCTCTCTGCTTTCCTGCGCACTCTAGCCTCAAAAGCACCTTTTTTCACTTTCGGCGCCCCCCAGAGGAAAAAAGACAAACGTCCAGCTTTTGCTGCCACAGCAAAGGTGCCAGCGGGGAAAAGTGATGCTGGTCCTCACTGCCTCCTGGAACCCCTTCAAATGCCCCAGACAATTTGGCCCTCTCTGCTTTCCTGCGCACTCTAGCCTCAAAAGCACCTTTTTTCACTTTCGGCGCCCCCAGAGGAAAAAAGACAAACCGTCCAGCTTTTGCTGCCACAGCAAGGTGCCAGCGGGGAAAAGTGATGCTGGTCCTCACTGCCTCCTGGAACCCCTTCAAATGCCCCAGACAATTTGGCCCTCTCTGCTTTCCTGCGGACTCTAGCCTCAAAAGCACCTTTTTTCACTTTCGGCGCCCCCCAGAGGAAAAAAGACAAACGTCCAGCTTTTGCTGCCACAGCAAAGGTGCCAGCGGGGAAAAGTCATGCTGGTCCTCACTGCCTCCTGGAACCCCTTCAAATGCCCCAGACAATTTGGCCCTCTCTGCTTTCCTGCGCACTCTAGCCTCAAAAGCACCTTTTTTCATTTTCGGCGCCCCCCAGAGGAAAAAAGACAAACGTCCAGCTTTTGCTGCCACAGCAAAGGTGCCAGCGGGGAAAAGTGATGCTGGTCCTCACTGCCTCCTGGAACCCCTTCAAATGCCCCAGACAATTTGGCCCTCTCTGCTTTCCTGCGCACTCTAGCCTCAAAAGCACCTTTTTTCACTTTCGGCGCCCTCCGGAGCAAAAAGACAAACGTCCAGCTTTTGCTGCCACAGCAAAGGTGCCAGCGGGGAAAAGTGATGCTGGTCCTCACTGCCTCCTGGAACCCCTTCAAATGCCCCACACAATTTGGCCCTCTCTGCTTTCCTGCGCACTCTAGCCTCAAAAGCACCTTTTTTCACTTTCGGCGCCCCCCAGAGGAAAAAAGACAAACGTCCAGGTTTTGCTGCCACAGCAAAGGTGCCAGCGGGGAAAAGTCATGCTGGTCCTCACTGCCTCCTGGAACCCCTTCAAATGCCCCAGACAATTTGGCCCTCTCTGCTTTCCTGCGGACTCTAGCCTCAAAAGCACCTTTTTTCACTTTCGGCGCCCCCCAGAGGAAAAAAGACAAACGTCCAGCTTTTGCTGCCACAGCAAAGGTGCCAGCGGGGAAAAGTCATGCTGGTCCTCACTGCCTCCTGGAACCCCTTCAAATGCCCCAGACAATTTGGCCCTCTCTGCTTTCCTGCGCACTCTAGCCTCAAAAGCACCTTTTTTCATTTTCGGCGCCCCCCAGAGGAAAAAAGACAAACGTCCAGCTTTTGCTGCCACAGCAAAGGTGCCAGCGGGGAAAAGTGATGCTGGTCCTCACTGCCTCCTGGAACCCCTTCAAATGCCCCAGACAATTTGGCCCTCTCTGCTTTCCTGCGCACTCTAGCCTCAAAAGCACCTTTTTTCACTTTCGGCGCCCTCCGGAGCAAAAAAGACAAACGTCCAGCTTTTGCTGCCACAGCAAAGGTGCCAGCGGGGAAAAGTGATGCTGGTCCTCACTGCCTCCTGGAACCCCTTCAAATGCCCAGACAATTTGGCCCTCTCTGCTTTCCTGCGCACTCTAGCCTCAAAAGCACCTTTTTTCACTTTCGGCGCCCCCCAGAGGAAAAAAGACAAACGTCCAGCTTTTCCTGCCACAGCAAAGGTGCCAGCGGGGGAAAAGTGATGCTGGTCCTCACTGCCTCCTGGAACCCCTTCAAATGCCCCACACAATTTGGCCCTCTCTGCTTTCCTGCGCACTCTAGCCTCAAAAGCACCTTTTTTCACTTTCGGCGCCCTCCGGAGCAAAAAAGACAAACGTCCAGCTTTTGCTGCCACAGCAAAGGTGCCAGCGGGGAAAAGTGATGCTGGTCCTCACTGCCTCCTGGAACCCCTTCAAATGCCCCAGACAATTTGGCCCTCTCTGCTTTCCTGCGCACTCTAGCCTCAAAAGCACCTTTTTTCACTTTCGGCGCCCCCCAGAGGAAAAAAGACAAACGTCCAGCTTTTCCTGCCACAGCAAAGGTGCCAGCGGGGAAAAGTGATGCTGGTCCTCACTGCCTCCTGGAACCCCTTCAAATGCCCCAGACGATTTGGCCCTCTCTGCTTTCCTGCGCACTCTAGCCTCAAAAGCACCTTTTTTCACTTTCGGCGCCCCCCAGAGGAAAAAAGACAAACGTCCAGCTTTTGCTGCCACAGCAAAGGTGCCAGCGGGGAAAAGTGATGCTGGTCCTCACTGCCTCCTGGAACCCCTTCAAATGCCCCAGACAATTTGGCCCTCTCTGCTTTCCTGCGCACTCTAGCCTCAAAAGCACCTTTTTTCACTTTCGGCGCCCTCCGGAGCAAAAAAGACAAACGTCCAGCTTTTGCTGCCACAGCAAAGGTGCCAGCGGGGAAAAGTGATGCTGGTCCTCACTGCCTCCTGGAACCCCTTCAAATGCCCCAGACAATTTGGCCCTCTCTGCTTTCCTGCGCACTCTAGCCTCAAAAGCACCTTTTTTCACTTTCGGCGCCCTCCGGAGCAAAAAAGACAAACGTCCAGCTTTTGCTGCCACAGCAAAGGTGCCAGCGGGGAAAAGTGATGCTGGTCCTCACTGCCTCCTGGAACCCCTTCAAATGCCCCAGACAATTTGGCCCTCTCTGCTTTCCTGCGCACTCTAGCCTCAAAAGCACCTTTTTTCACTTTCGGCGCCCCCCAGAGGAAAAAAGACAAACGTCCAGCTTTTGCTGCCACAGCAAAGGTGCCAGCGGGGAAAAGTGATGCTGGTCCTCACTGCCTCCTGGAACCCCTTCAAATGCCCCAGACAATTTGGCCCTCTCTGCTTTCCTGCGCACTCTAGCCTCAAAAGCACCTTTTTTCACTTTCGGCGCCCTCCGGAGCAAAAAAGACAAACGTCCAGCTTTTGCTGCCACAGCAAAGGTGCCAGCGGGGAAAAGTGATGCTGGTCCTCACTGCCTCCTGGAACCCCTTCAAATGCCCCAGACAATTTGGCCCTCTCTGCTTTCCTGCGCACTCTAGCCTCAAAAGCACCTTTTTTCATTTTCGGCGCCCTCCGGAGGAAAAAAGACAAACGTCCAGCTTTTGCTGCCACAGCAAAGGTGCCAGCGGGGAAAAGTGATGCTGGTCCTCACTGCCTCCTGGAACCCCTTCAAATGCCCCAGACAATTTGGCCCTCTCTGCTTTCCTGCGCACTCTAGCCTCAAAAGCACCTTTTTTCACTTTCGGCGCCCCCCAGAGGAAAAAAGACAAACGTCCAGCTTTTGCTGCCACAGCAAAGGTGCCAGCGGGGAAAAGTGATGCTGGTCCTCACTGCCTCCTGGAACCCCTTCAAATGCCCCAGACAATTTGGCCCTCTCTGCTTTCCTGCGGACTCTAGCCTCAAAAGCACCTTTTTTCACTTTCGGCGCCCCCCAGAGGAAAAAAGACAAACGTCCAGCTTTTGCTGCCACAGCAAAGGTGCCAGCGGGGAAAAGTGATGCTGGTCCTCACTGCCTCCTGGAACCCCTTCAAATGCCCCAGACAATTTGGCCCTCTCTGCTTTCCTGCGGACTCTAGCCTCAAAAGCACCTTTTTTCACTTTCGGCGCCCCCCAGAGGAAAAAAGACAAACGTCCAGCTTTTGCTGCCACAGCAAAGGTGCCAGCGGGGAAAAGTCATGCTGGTCCTCACTGCCTCCTGGAACCCCTTCAAATGCCCCAGACAATTTGGCCCTCTCTGCTTTCCTGCGCACTCTAGCCTCAAAAGCACCTTTTTTCATTTTCGGCGCCCCCCAGAGGAAAAAAGACAAACGTCCAGCTTTTGCTGCCACAGCAAAGGTGCCAGCGGGGAAAAGTGATGCTGGTCCTCACTGCCTCCTGGAACCCCTTCAAATGCCCCAGACAATTTGGCCCTCTCTGCTTTCCTGCGCACTCTAGCCTCAAAAGCACCTTTTTTCACTTTCGGCGCCCTCCGGAGCAAAAAAGACAAACGTCCAGCTTTTGCTGCCACAGCAAAGGTGCCAGCGGGGAAAAGTGATGCTGGTCCTCACTGCCTCCTGGAACCCCTTCAAATGCCCCACACAATTTGGCCCTCTCTGCTTTCCTGCGCACTCTAGCCTCAAAAGCACCTTTTTTCACTTTCGGCGCCCCCCAGAGGAAAAAAGACAAACGTCCAGGTTTTGCTGCCACAGCAAAGGTGCCAGCGGGGAAAAGTGATGCTGGTCCTCACTGCCTCCTGGAACCCCTTCAAATGCCCCAGACAATTTGGCCCTCTCTGCTTTCCTGCGCACTCTAGCCTCAAAAGCACCTTTTTTCACTTTCGGCGCCCCCCAGAAGAAAAAAGACAAACGTCCAGCTTTTGCTGCCACAGCAAAGGTGCCAGCGGGGAAAAGTGATGCTGGTCCTCACTGCCTCCTGGAACCCCTTCAAATGCCCCAGACAATTTGGCCCTCTCTGCTTTCCTGCGGGCTCTAGCCTCAAAAGCACCTTTTTTCACTTTCGGCGCCCCCCAGAGGAAAAAAGACAAACGTCCAGCTTTTGCTGCCACAGCAAAGGTGCCAGCGGGGAAAAGTGATGCTGGTCCTCACTGCCTCCTGGAACCCCTTCAAATGCCCCAGACAATTTGGCCCTCTCTGCTTTCCTGCGCACTCTAGCCTCAAAAGCACCTTTTTTCACTTTCGGCGCCCCCCAGAGGAAAAAAGACAAACGTCCAGCTTTTGCTGCCACAGCAAAGGTGCCAGCGGGGAAAAGTGATGCTGGTCCTCAGTGCCTCCTGGAACCCCTTCAAATGCCCAAGACAATTTGGCCCTCTCTGCTTTCCTGCGCACTCTAGCCTCAAATCACCTTTTTTCACTTTCGGCGCCCCCCAGAGGAAAAAAGACAAACGTCCAGCTTTTGCTGCCACAGCAAAGGTGCCAGCGGGGAAAAGTGATGCTGGTCCTCACTGCCTCCTGGAACCCTTCAAATGCCCCAGACAATTTGGCCCTCTCTGCTTTCCTGCGCACTCTAGCCTCAAAAGCACCTTTTTTCACTTTCGGCGCCCTCCGGAGGAAAAAAGACAAACGTCCAGCTTTTGCTGCCACAGCAAAGGTGCCAGCGGGGAAAAGTGATGCTGGTCCTCACTGCCTCCTGGAACCCCTTCAAATGCCCCAGACAATTTGGCCCTCTCTGCTTTCCTGCGCACTCTAGCCTCAAAAGCACCTTTTTTCACTTTCGGCGCCCCCCAGAGGAAAAAAGACAAACGTCCAGCTTTTCCTGCCACAGCAAAGGTGCCAGCGGGGAAAAGTGATGCTGGTCCTCACTGCCTCCTGGAACCCCTTCAAATGCCCCACACAATTTGGCCCTCTCTGCTTTCCTGCGCACTCTAGCCTCAAAAGCACCTTTTTTCACTTTCGGCGCCCTCCGGAGCAAAAAAGACAAACGTCCAGCTTTTGCTGCCACAGCAAAGGTGCCAGCGGGGAAAAGTGATGCTGGTCCTCACTGCCTCCTGGAACCCCTTCAAATGCCCCAGACAATTTGGCCCTCTCTGCTTTCCTGCGCACTCTAGCCTCAAAAGCACCTTTTTTCACTTTCGGCGCCCCCCAGAGGAAAAAAGACAAACGTCCAGCTTTTCCTGCCACAGCAAAGGTGCCAGCGGGGAAAAGTGATGCTGGTCCTCACTGCCTCCTGGAACCCCTTCAAATGCCCCAGACGATTTGGCCCTCTCTGCTTTCCTGCGCACTCTAGCCTCAAAAGCACCTTTTTTCACTTTCGGCGCCCTCCGGAGCAAAAAAGACAAACGTCCAGCTTTTGCTGCCACAGCAAAGGTGCCAGCGGGGAAAAGTGATGCTGGTCCTCACTGCCTCCTGGAACCCCTTCAAATGCCCCAGACAATTTGGCCCTCTCTGCTTTCCTGCGCACTCTAGCCTCAAAAGCACCTTTTTTCACTTTCGGCGCCCTCCGGAGCAAAAAAGACAAACGTCCAGCTTTTGCTGCCACAGCAAAGGTGCCAGCGGGGAAAAGTGATGCTGGTCCTCACTGCCTCCTGGAACCCCTTCAAATGCCCCAGACAATTTGGCCCTCTCTGCTTTCCTGCGCACTCTAGCCTCAAAAGCACCTTTTTCCACTTTCGGCGCCCCCCAGAGGAAAAAAGACAAACGTCCAGCTTTTGCTGCCACAGCAAAGGTGCCAGCGGGGAAAAGTGATGCTGGTCCTCACTGCCTCCTGGAACCCCTTCAAATGCCCCAGACAATTTGGCCCTCTCTGCTTTCCTGCGGACTCTAGCCTCAAAAGCACCTTTTTTCACTTTCGGCGCCCCCCAGAGGAAAAAAGACAAACGTCCAGCTTTTGCTGCCACAGCAAAGGTGCCAGCGGGGAAAAGTGATGCTGGTCCTCACTGCCTCCTGGAACCCCTTCAAATGCCCCAGACAATTTGGCCCTCTCTGCTTTCCTGCGGACTCTAGCCTCAAAAGCACCTTTTTTCACTTTCGGCGCCCCCCAGAGGAAAAAAGACAAACGTCCAGCTTTTGCTGCCACAGCAAAGGTGCCAGCGGGGAAAAGTCATGCTGGTCCTCACTGCCTCCTGGAACCCCTTCAAATGCCCCAGACAATTTGGCCCTCTCTGCTTTCCTGCGCACTCTAGCCTCAAAAGCACCTTTTTTCATTTTCGGCGCCCCCCAGAGGAAAAAAGACAAACGTCCAGCTTTTGCTGCCACAGCAAAGGTGCCAGCGGGGAAAAGTGATGCTGGTCCTCACTGCCTCCTGGAACCCCTTCAAATGCCCCAGACAATTTGGCCCTCTCTGCTTTCCTGCGCACTCTAGCCTCAAAAGCACCTTTTTTCACTTTCGGCGCCCTCCGGAGCAAAAAAGACAAAACGTCCAGCTTTTGCTGCCACAGCAAAGGTGCCAGCGGGGAAAAGTGATGCTGGTCCTCACTGCCTCCTGGAACCCCTTCAAATGCCCCACACAATTTGGCCCTCTCTGCTTTCCTGCGCACTCTAGCCTCAAAAGCACCTTTTTTCACTTTCGGCGCCCCCAGAGGAAAAAAGACAAACGTCCAGGTTTTGCTGCCACAGCAAAGGTGCCAGCGGGGAAAAGTCATGCTGGTCCTCACTGCCTCCTGGAACCCCTTCAAATGCCCCAGACAATTTGGCCCTCTCTGCTTTCCTGCGGACTCTAGCCTCAAAAGCACCTTTTTTCACTTTCGGCGCCCCCCAGAGGAAAAAAGACAAACGTCCAGCTTTTGCTGCCACAGCAAAGGTGCCAGCGGGGAAAAGTCATGCTGGTCCTCACTGCCTCCTGGAACCCCTTCAAATGCCCCAGACAATTTGGCCCTCTCTGCTTTCCTGCGCACTCTAGCCTCAAAAGCACCTTTTTTCATTTTCGGCGCCCCCCAGAGGAAAAAAGACAAACGTCCAGCTTTTGCTGCCACAGCAAAGGTGCCAGCGGGGAAAAGTGATGCTGGTCCTCACTGCCTCCTGGAACCCCTTCAAATGCCCCAGACAATTTGGCCCTCTCTGCTTTCCTGCGCACTCTAGCCTCAAAAGCACCTTTTTTCACTTTCGGCGCCCTCCGGAGCAAAAAAGACAAACGTCCAGCTTTTGCTGCCACAGCAAAGGTGCCAGCGGGGAAAAGTGATGCTGGTCCTCAGTGCCTCCTGGAACCCCTTCAAATGCCCAAGACAATTTTTGCCCTCTCTGCTTTCCTGCGGGCTCTAGCCTCAAATCACCTTTTTTCACTTTCGGCGCCCCCCAGAGGAAAAAAGACAAACGTCCAGCTTTTGCTGCCACAGCAAAGGTGCCAGCGGGGAAAAGTGATGCTGGTCCTCACTGCCTCCTGGAACCCCTTCAAATGCCCCAGACAATTTGGCCCTCTCTGCTTTCCTGCGCACTCTAGCCTCAAAAGCACCTTTTTTCACTTTCGGCGCCCTCCGGAGGAAAAAAGACAAACGTCCAGCTTTTGCTGCCACAGCAAAGGTGCCAGCGGGGAAAAGTGATGCTGGTCCTCACTGCCTCCTGGAACCCCTTCAAATGCCCCAGACAATTTGGCCCTCTCTGCTTTCCTGCGCACTCTAGCCTCAAAAGCACCTTTTTTCACTTTCGGCGCCCCCCAGAGGAAAAAAGACAAACGTCCAGCTTTTCCTGCCACAGCAAAGGTGCCAGCGGGGAAAAGTGATGCTGGTCCTCACTGCCTCCTGGAACCCCTTCAAATGCCCCACACAATTTGGCCCTCTCTGCTTTCCTGCGCACTCTAGCCTCAAAAGCACCTTTTTTCACTTTCGGCGCCCTCCGGAGCAAAAAAGACAAACGTCCAGCTTTTGCTGCCACAGCAAAGGTGCCAGCGGGAAAAGTGATGCTGGTCCTCACTGCCTCCTGGAACCCCTTCAAATGCCCCAGACAATTTGGCCCTCTCTGCTTTCCTGCGCACTCTAGCCTCAAAAGCACCTTTTTTCACTTTCGGCGCCCCCCAGAAGAAAAAAGACAAACGTCCAGCTTTTCCTGCCACAGCAAAGGTGCCAGCGGGGAAAAGTGATGCTGGTCCTCACTGCCTCCTGGAACCCCTTCAAATGCCCCAGACGATTTGGCCCTCTCTGCTTTCCTGCGCACTCTAGCCTCAAAAGCACCTTTTTTCACTTTCGGCGCCCCCCAGAGGAAAAAAGACAAACGTCCAGCTTTTGCTGCCACAGCAAAGGTGCCAGCGGGGGAAAAGTGATGCTGGTCCTCACTGCCTCCTGGAACCCCTTCAAATGCCCCAGACAATTTGGCCCTCTCTGCTTTCCTGCGCACTCTAGCCTCAAAAGCACCTTTTTTCACTTTCGGCGCCCTCCGGAGCAAAAAAGACAAACGTCCAGCTTTTGCTGCCACAGCAAAGGTGCCAGCGGGGAAAAGTGATGCTGGTCCTCACTGCCTCCTGGAACCCCTTCAAATGCCCCAGACAATTTGGCCCTCTCTGCTTTCCTGCGCACTCTAGCCTCAAAAGCACCTTTTTTCACTTTCGGCGCCCTCCGGAGCAAAAAAGACAAACGTCCAGCTTTTGCTGCCACAGCAAAGGTGCCAGCGGGGAAAAGTGATGCTGGTCCTCACTGCCTCCTGGAACCCCTTCAAATGCCCCAGACAATTTGGCCCTCTCTGCTTTCCTGCGCACTCTAGCCTCAAAAGCACCTTTTTTCACTTTCGGCGCCCCCCAGAGGAAAAAAGACAAACGTCCAGCTTTTGCTGCCACAGCAAAGGTGCCAGCGGGGAAAAGTGATGCTGGTCCTCACTGCCTCCTGGAACCCCTTCAAATGCCCCAGACAATTTGGCCCTCTCTGCTTTCCTGCGGACTCTAGCCTCAAAAGCACCTTTTTTCACTTTCGGCGCCCCCCAGAGGAAAAAAGACAAACGTCCAGCTTTTGCTGCCACAGCAAAGGTGCCAGCGGGGAAAAGTGATGCTGGTCCTCACTGCCTCCTGGAACCCCTTCAAATGCCCCAGACAATTTGGCCCTCTCTGCTTTCCTGCGGACTCTAGCCTCAAAAGCACCTTTTTTCACTTTCGGCGCCCCCCAGAGGAAAAAAGACAAACGTCCAGCTTTTGCTGCCACAGCAAAGGTGCCAGCGGGGAAAAGTCATGCTGGTCCTCACTGCCTCCTGGAACCCCTTCAAATGCCCCAGACAATTTGGCCCTCTCTGCTTTCCTGCGCACTCTAGCCTCAAAAGCACCTTTTTTCATTTTCGGCGCCCCCCAGAGGAAAAAAGACAAACGTCCAGCTTTTGCTGCCACAGCAAAGGTGCCAGCGGGGAAAAGTGATGCTGGTCCTCACTGCCTCCTGGAACCCCTTCAAATGCCCCAGACAATTTGGCCCTCTCTGCTTTCCTGCGCACTCTAGCCTCAAAAGCACCTTTTTTCACTTTCGGCGCCCTCCGGAGCAAAAAAGACAAACGTCCAGCTTTTGCTGCCACAGCAAAGGTGCCAGCGGGGAAAAGTGATGCTGGTCCTCACTGCCTCCTGGAACCCCTTCAAATGCCCCACACAATTTGGCCCTCTCTGCTTTCCTGCGCACTCTAGCCTCAAAAGCACCTTTTTTCACTTTCGGCGCCCCCCAGAGGAAAAAAGACAAACGTCCAGGTTTTGCTGCCACAGCAAAGGTGCCAGCGGGGAAAAGTCATGCTGGTCCTCACTGCCTCCTGGAACCCCTTCAAATGCCCCAGACAATTTGGCCCTCTCTGCTTTCCTGCGCACTCTAGCCTCAAAAGCACCTTTTTTTCACTTTCGGCGCCCCCCAGAAGAAAAAAGACAAACGTCCAGCTTTTGCTGCCACAGCAAAGGTGCCAGCGGGGAAAAGTGATGCTGGTCCTCACTGCCTCCTGGAACCCCTTCAAATGCCCCAGACAATTTGGCCCTCTCTGCTTTCCTGCGGGCTCTAGCCTCAAAAGCACCTTTTTTCACTTTCGGCGCCCCCCAGAGGAAAAAAGACAAACGTCCAGCTTTTGCTGCCACAGCAAAGGTGCCAGCGGGGAAAAGTGATGCTGGTCCTCACTGCCTCCTGGAACCCCTTCAAATGCCCCAGACGATTTGGCCCTCTCTGCTTTCCTGCGCACTCTAGCCTCAAAAGCACCTTTTTTCACTTTCGGCGCCCCCCAGAGGAAAAAAGACAAACGTCCAGCTTTTGCTGCCACAGCAAAGGTGCCAGCGGGGAAAAGTGATGCTGGTCCTCACTGCCTCCTGGAACCCCTTCAAATGCCCCAGACAATTTGGCCCTCTCTGCTTTCCTGCGCACCTCTAGCCTCAAAAGCACCTTTTTTCACTTTCGGCGCCCCCGAGGAAAAAAGACAAACGTCCAGCTTTTGCTGCCACAGCAAAGGTGCCAGCGGGGAAAAGTCATGCTGGTCCTCACTGCCTCCTGGAACCCCTTCAAATGCCCCACACAATTTGGCCCTCTCTGCTTTCCTGCGCACTCTAGCCTCAAAAACACCGGTTTTCACTTTCAGCGCTGTTTGGAGCAAAAAAGACAAACGTCCAGCTTTTGCTGCCACAGCAAAGGTGCCAGCGGGGAAAAGTGATGCTGGTCCTCACTGCCTCCTGGAACCCCTTCAAATGCCCCAGACAATTTGGCCCTCTCTGCTTTCCTGCGCACTCTAGCCTCAAAAGCACCTGTTTTCACTTTCGGCGCCCCCCCAGAGGAAAAAAAGACAAACGTCCAGCTTTTGCTGCCACAGCAAAGGTGCCAGCGGGGAAAAGTGATGCTGGTCCTCACTGCCTCCTGGAACCCCTTCAAATGCCCCAGACGATTTGGCCCTCTCTGCTTTCCTGCGCACTCTAGCCTCAAAAGCACCTTTTTTCACTTTCGGCGCCCCCCAGAGGAAAAAAGACAAACGTCCAGCTTTTGCTGCCACAGCAAAGGTGCCAGCGGGGAAAAGTGATGCTGGTCCTCACTGCCTCCTGGAACCCCTTCAAATGCCCCAGACAATTTGGCCCTCTCTGCTTTCCTGCGCACTCTAGCCTCAAAAGCACCTTTTTTCACTTTCGGCGCCCTCCGGAGCAAAAAAGACAAACGTCCAGCTTTTGCTGCCACAGCAAAGGTGCCAGCGGGGAAAAGTGATGCTGGTCCTCACTGCCTCCTGGAACCCCTTCAAATGCCCCACACAATTTGGCCCTCTCTGCTTTCCTGCGCACTCTAGCCTCAAAAGCACCTTTTTTCACTTTCGGCGCCCCCCAGAGGAAAAAAGACAAACGTCCAGGTTTTGCTGCCACAGCAAAGGTGCCAGCGGGGAAAAGTCATGCTGGTCCTCACTGCCTCCTGGAACCCCTTCAAATGCCCCAGACAATTTGGCCCTCTCTGCTTTCCTGCGGACTCTAGCCTCAAAAGCACCTTTTTTCACTTTCCGGCGCCCAGAGGAAAAAAGACAAACGTCCAGCTTTTGCTGCCACAGCAAAGGTGCCAGCGGGGAAAAGTCATGCTGGTCCTCACTGCCTCCTGGAACCCCTTCAAATGCCCCAGACAATTTGGCCCTCTCTGCTTTCCTGCGCACTCTAGCCTCAAAAGCACCTTTTTTCATTTTCGGCGCCCCCCAGAGGAAAAAAGACAAACGTCCAGCTTTTGCTGCCACAGCAAAGGTGCCAGCGGGGAAAAGTGATGCTGGTCCTCACTGCCTCCTGGAACCCCTTCAAATGCCCCAGACAATTTGGCCCTCTCTGCTTTCCTGCGCACTCTAGCCTCAAAAGCACCTTTTTTCACTTTCGGCGCCCTCCGGAGCAAAAAAGACAAACGTCCAGCTTTTGCTGCCACAGCAAAGGTGCCAGCGGGGAAAAGTGATGCTGGTCCTCAGTGCCTCCTGGAACCCCTTCAAATGCCCAAGACAATTTTGCCCTCTCTGCTTTCCTGCGGGCTCTAGCCTCAAATCACCTTTTTTCACTTTCGGCGCCCCCCAGAGGAAAAAAGACAAACGTCCAGCTTTTGCTGCCACAGCAAAGGTGCCAGCGGGGAAAAGTGATGCTGGTCCTCACTGCCTCCTGGAACCCCTTCAAATGCCCCAGACAATTTGGCCCTCTCTGCTTTCCTGCGCACTCTAGCCTCAAAAGCACCTTTTTTCACTTTCGGCGCCCTCCGGAGGAAAAAAGACAAACGTCCAGCTTTTGCTGCCACAGCAAAGGTGCCAGCGGGGAAAAGTGATGCTGGTCCTCACTGCCTCCTGGAACCCCTTCAAATGCCCCAGACAATTTGGCCCTCTCTGCTTTCCTGCGCACTCTAGCCTCAAAAGCACCTTTTTTCACTTTCGGCGCCCCCCAGAGGAAAAAAGACAAACGTCCAGCTTTTCCTGCCACAGCAAAGGTGCCAGCGGGGAAAAGTGATGCTGGTCCTCACTGCCTCCTGGAACCCCTTCAAATGCCCCACACAATTTGGCCCTCTCTGCTTTCCTGCGCACTCTAGCCTCAAAAGCACCTTTTTTCACTTTCGGCGCCCTCCGGAGCAAAAAAGACAAACGTCCAGCTTTTGCTGCCACAGCAAAGGTGCCAGCGGGGAAAAGTGATGCTGGTCCTCACTGCCTCCTGGAACCCCTTCAAATGCCCCAGACAATTTGGCCCTCTCTGCTTTCCTGCGCACTCTAGCCTCAAAAGCACCTTTTTTCACTTTCGGCGCCCCCCAGAAGAAAAAAGACAAACGTCCAGCTTTTCCTGCCACAGCAAAGGTGCCAGCGGGGAAAAGTGATGCTGGTCCTCACTGCCTCCTGGAACCCCTTCAAATGCCCCAGACGATTTGGCCCTCTCTGCTTTCCTGCGCACTCTAGCCTCAAAAGCACCTTTTTTCACTTTCGGCGCCCCCCAGAGGAAAAAAGACAAACGTCCAGCTTTTGCTGCCACAGCAAAGGTGCCAGCGGGGAAAAGTGATGCTGGTCCTCACTGCCTCCTGGAACCCCTTCAAATGCCCCAGACAATTTGGCCCTCTCTGCTTTCCTGCGCACTCTAGCCTCAAAAGCACCTTTTTTCACTTTCGGCGCCCTCCGGAGCAAAAAAGACAAACGTCCAGCTTTTGCTGCCACAGCAAAGGTGCCAGCGGGGAAAAGTGATGCTGGTCCTCACTGCCTCCTGGAACCCCTTCAAATGCCCCAGACAATTTGGCCCTCTCTGCTTTCCTGCGCACTCTAGCCTCAAAAGCACCTTTTTTCACTTTCGGCGCCCTCCGGAGCAAAAAAGACAAACGTCCAGCTTTTGCTGCCACAGCAAAGGTGCCAGCGGGGAAAAGTGATGCTGGTCCTCACTGCCTCCTGGAACCCCTTCAAATGCCCCAGACAATTTGGCCCTCTCTGCTTTCCTGCGCACTCTAGCCTCAAAAGCACCTTTTTTCACTTTCGGCGCCCCCCAGAGGAAAAAAGACAAACGTCCAGCTTTTGCTGCCACAGCAAAGGTGCCAGCGGGGAAAAGTGATGCTGGTCCTCACTGCCTCCTGGAACCCCTTCAAATGCCCCAGACGATTTGGCCCTCTCTGCTTTCCTGCGGACTCTAGCCTCAAAAGCACCTTTTTTCACTTTCGGCGCCCCCCAGAGGAAAAAAGACAAACGTCCAGCTTTTGCTGCCACAGCAAAGGTGCCAGCGGGGAAAAGTGATGCTGGTCCTCACTGCCTCCTGGAACCCCTTCAAATGCCCCAGACAATTTGGCCCTCTCTGCTTTCCTGCGGACTCTAGCCTCAAAAGCACCTTTTTTCACTTTCGGCGCCCCCCAGAGGAAAAAAGACAAACGTCCAGCTTTTGCTGCCACAGCAAAGGTGCCAGCGGGGAAAAGTCATGCTGGTCCTCACTGCCTCCTGGAACCCCTTCAAATGCCCCAGACAATTTGGCCCTCTCTGCTTTCCTGCGCACTCTAGCCTCAAAAGCACCTTTTTTCATTTTCGGCGCCCCCCAGAGGAAAAAAGACAAACGTCCAGCTTTTGCTGCCACAGCAAAGGTGCCAGCGGGGAAAAGTGATGCTGGTCCTCACTGCCTCCTGGAACCCCTTCAAATGCCCCAGACAATTTGGCCCTCTCTGCTTTCCTGCGCACTCTAGCCTCAAAAGCACCTTTTTTCACTTTCGGCGCCCTCCGGAGCAAAAAAGACAAACGTCCAGCTTTTGCTGCCACAGCAAAGGTGCCAGCGGGGAAAAGTGATGCTGGTCCTCACTGCCTCCTGGAACCCCTTCAAATGCCCCACACAATTTGGCCCTCTCTGCTTTCCTGCGCACTCTAGCCTCAAAAGCACCTTTTTTCACTTTCGGCGCCCCCCAGAGGAAAAAAGACAAACGTCCAGGTTTTGCTGCCACAGCAAAGGTGCCAGCGGGGAAAAGTCATGCTGGTCCTCACTGCCTCCTGGAACCCCTTCAAATGCCCCAGACAATTTGGCCCTCTCTGCTTTCCTGCGCACTCTAGCCTCAAAAGCACCTTTTTTCACTTTCGGCGCCCCCCAGAAGAAAAAAGACAAACGTCCAGCTTTTGCTGCCACAGCAAAGGTGCCAGCGGGGAAAAGTGATGCTGGTCCTCACTGCCTCCTGGAACCCCTTCAAATGCCCCAGACAATTTGGCCCTCTCTGCTTTCCTGCGGGCTCTAGCCTCAAAAGCACCTTTTTTCACTTTCGGCGCCCCCCAGAGGAAAAAAGACAAACGTCCAGCTTTTGCTGCCACAGCAAAGGTGCCAGCGGGGAAAAGTGATGCTGGTCCTCACTGCCTCCTGGAACCCCTTCAAATGCCCCAGACGATTTGGCCCTCTCTGCTTTCCTGCGCACTCTAGCCTCAAAAGCACCTTTTTTCACTTTCGGCGCCCCCCAGAGGAAAAAAGACAAACGTCCAGCTTTTGCTGCCACAGCAAAGGTGCCAGCGGGGAAAAGTGATGCTGGTCCTCACTGCCTCCTGGAACCCCTTCAAATGCCCCAGACAATTTGGCCCTCTCTGCTTTCCTGCGCACTCTAGCCTCAAAAGCACCTTTTTTCACTTTCGGCGCCCCCCAGAGGAAAAAAGACAAACGTCCAGCTTTTGCTGCCACAGCAAAGGTGCCAGCGGGGAAAAGTCATGCTGGTCCTCACTGCCTCCTGGAACCCCTTCAAATGCCCCACACAATTTGGCCCTCTCTGCTTTCCTGCGCACTCTAGCCTCAAAAACACCGGTTTTCACTTTCAGCGCTGTTTGGAGCAAAAAAGACAAACGTCCAGCTTTTGCTGCCACAGCAAAGGTGCCAGCGGGGAAAAGTGATGCTGGTCCTCACTGCCTCCTGGAACCCCTTCAAATGCCCCAGACAATTTGGCCCTCTCTGCTTTCCTGCGCACTCTAGCCTCAAAAGCACCTGTTTTCACTTTCGGCGCCCCCCAGAGGAAAAAAGACAAACGTCCAGCTTTTGCTGCCACAGCAAAGGTGCCAGCGGGGAAAAGTGATGCTGGTCCTCACTGCCTCCTGGAACCCCTTCAAATGCCCCAGACGATTTGGCCCTCTCTGCTTTCCTGCGCACTCTAGCCTCAAAAGCACCTTTTTTCACTTTCGGCGCCCCCCAGAGGAAAAAAGACAAACGTCCAGCTTTTGCTGCCACAGCAAAGGTGCCAGCGGGGAAAAGTGATGCTGGTCCTCACTGCCTCCTGGAACCCCTTCAAATGCCCCAGACAATTTGGCCCTCTCTGCTTTCCTGCGCACTCTAGCCTCAAAAGCACCTTTTTTCACTTTCGGCGCCCCCCAGAGGAAAAAAGACAAACGTCCAGCTTTTGCTGCCACAGCAAAGGTGCCAGCGGGGAAAAGTGATGCTGGTCCTCACTGCCTCCTGGAACCCCTTCAAATGCCCCAGACAATTTGGCCCTCTCTGCTTTCCTGCGCACTCTAGCCTCAAAAGCACCTTTTTTCACTTTCGGCGCCCTCCGGAGCAAAAAAGACAAACGTCCAGCTTTTGCTGCCACAGCAAAGGTGCCAGCGGGGAAAAGTGATGCTGGTCCTCAGTGCCTCCTGGAACCCCTTCAAATGCCCCAGACAATTTTGCCCTGTCTGCTTTCCTGCGCACTCTAGCCTCAAATCACCTTTTTTCACTTTCGGCGCCCCCCAGAGGAAA
The DNA here is from genome assembly GCF_965231255.1 of Vanellus vanellus. Lineage (NCBI taxonomy): Eukaryota > Metazoa > Chordata > Aves > Charadriiformes > Charadriidae > Vanellus > Vanellus vanellus. The sequence goes on from NW_028127557.1 coordinate 60,425, forward strand.
AAAGACAAACGTCCAGCTTTTGCTGCCACAGCAAAGGTGCCAGCGGGGAAAAGTGATGCTGGTCCTCACTGCCTCCTGGAACCCCTTCAAATGCCCCAGACAATTTGGCCCTCTCTGCTTTCCTGCGCACTCTAGCCTCAAAAGCACCTTTTTTCACTTTCGGCGCCCTCCGGAGGAAAAAAGACAAACGTCCAGCTTTTGCTGCCACAGCAAAGGTGCCAGCGGGGAAAAGTGATGCTGGTCCTCACTGCCTCCTGGAACCCCTTCAAATGCCCCAGACAATTTGGCCCTCTCTGCTTTCCTGCGCACTCTAGCCTCAAAAGCACCTTTTTTCACTTTCGGCGCCCCCCAGAGGAAAAAAGACAAACGTCCAGCTTTTGCTGCCACAGCAAAGGTGCCAGCGGGGAAAAGTGATGCTGGTCCTCACTGCCTCCTGGAACCCCTTCAAATGCCCCAGACAATTTGGCCCTCTCTGCTTTCCTGCGCACTCTAGCCTCAAAAGCACCTTTTTTCACTTTCGGCGCCCTCCGGAGCAAAAAAGACAAACGTCCAGCTTTTGCTGCCACAGCAAAGGTGCCAGCGGGGAAAAGTGATGCTGGTCCTCACTGCCTCCTGGAACCCCTTCAAATGCCCCAGACAATTTGGCCCTCTCTGCTTTCCTGCGCACTCTAGCCTCAAAAGCACCTTTTTTCACTTTCGGCGCCCCCCAGAGGAAAAAAGACAAACGTCCAGCTTTTCCTGCCACAGCAAAGGTGCCAGCGGGGAAAAGTGATGCTGGTCCTCACTGCCTCCTGGAACCCCTTCAAATGCCCCAGACGATTTGGCCCTCTCTGCTTTCCTGCGCACTCTAGCCTCAAAAGCACCTTTTTTCACTTTCGGCGCCCCCCAGAGGAAAAAAGACAAACGTCCAGCTTTTGCTGCCACAGCAAAGGTGCCAGCGGGGAAAAGTGATGCTGGTCCTCACTGCCTCCTGGAACCCCTTCAAATGCCCCAGACAATTTGGCCCTCTCTGCTTTCCTGCGCACTCTAGCCTCAAAAGCACCTTTTTTCATTTTCGGCGCCCTCCGGAGGAAAAAAGACAAACGTCCAGCTTTTGCTGCCACAGCAAAGGTGCCAGCGGGGAAAAGTGATGCTGGTCCTCACTGCCTCCTGGAACCCCTTCAAATGCCCCAGACAATTTGGCCCTCTCTGCTTTCCTGCGCACTCTAGCCTCAAAAGCACCTTTTTTCACTTTCGGCGCCCCCCAGAGGAAAAAAGACAAACGTCCAGCTTTTGCTGCCACAGCAAAGGTGCCAGCGGGGAAAAGTGATGCTGGTCCTCACTGCCTCCTGGAACCCCTTCAAATGCCCCAGACAATTTGGCCCTCTCTGCTTTCCTGCGGACTCTAGCCTCAAAAGCACCTTTTTTCACTTTCGGCGCCCCCCAGAGGAAAAAAGACAAACGTCCAGCTTTTGCTGCCACAGCAAAGGTGCCAGCGGGGAAAAGTGATGCTGGTCCTCACTGCCTCCTGGAACCCCTTCAAATGCCCCAGACAATTTGGCCCTCTCTGCTTTCCTGCGGACTCTAGCCTCAAAAGCACCTTTTTTCACTTTCGGCGCCCCCCAGAGGAAAAAAGACAAACGTCCAGCTTTTGCTGCCACAGCAAAGGTGCCAGCGGGGAAAAGTCATGCTGGTCCTCAGTGCCTCCTGGAACCCCTTCAAATGCCCCAGACAATTTGGCCCTCTCTGCTTTCCTGCGCACTCTAGCCTCAAAAGCACCTTTTTTCATTTTCGGCGCCCTCCGGAGGAAAAAAGACAAACGTCCAGCTTTTGCTGCCACAGCAAAGGTGCCAGCGGGGAAAAGTGATGCTGGTCCTCACTGCCTCCTGGAACCCCTTCAAATGCCCCAGACAATTTGGCCCTCTCTGCTTTCCTGCGCACTCTAGCCTCAAAAGCACCTTTTTTCACTTTCAGCGCTGTTTGGAGCAAAAAAGACAAACGTCCAGCTTTTGCTGCCACAGCAAAGGTGCCAGCGGGTAAAAGTCATGCTGGTCCTCACTGCCTCCTGGAACCCCTTCAAATGCCCCAGACAATTTGGCCCTCTCTGCTTTCCTGCGCACTCTAGCCTCAAAAGCACCTTTTTTCACTTTCGGCGCCCCCCAGAGGAAAAAAGACAAACGTCCAGCTTTTGCTGCCACAGCAAAGGTGCCAGCGGGGAAAAGTGATGCTGGTCCTCACTGCCTCCTGGAACCCCTTCAAATGCCCCAGACAATTTGGCCCTCTCTGCTTTCCTGCGGACTCTAGCCTCAAAAGCACCTTTTTTCACTTTCGGCGCCCCCCAGAGGAAAAAAGACAAACGTCCAGCTTTTGCTGCCACAGCAAAGGTGCCAGCGGGGAAAAGTCATGCTGGTCCTCACTGCCTCCTGGAACCCCTTCAAATGCCCCAGACAATTTGGCCCTCTCTGCTTTCCTGCGCACTCTAGCCTCAAAAGCACCTTTTTTCACTTTCGGCGCCCCCCAGAGGAAAAAAGACAAACGTCCAGCTTTTGCTGCCACAGCAAAGGTGCCAGCGGGGAAAAGTGATGCTGGTCCTCACTGCCTCCTGGAACCCCTTCAAATGCCCCAGACAATTTGGCCCTCTCTGCTTTCCTGCGCACTCTAGCCTCAAAAGCACCTTTTTTCACTTTCGGCGCCCCCCAGAGGAAAAAAGACAAACGTCCAGCTTTTGCTGCCACAGCAAAGGTGCCAGCGGGGAAAAGTCATGCTGGTCCTCACTGCCTCCTGGAACCCCTTCAAATGCCCCAGACAATTTGGCCCTCTCTGCTTTCCTGCGCACTCTAGCCTCAAAAGCACCTTTTTTCATTTTCGGCGCCCTCCGGAGGAAAAAAGACAAACGTCCAGCTTTTGCTGCCACAGCAAAGGTGCCAGCGGGGAAAAGTGATGCTGGTCCTCACTGCCTCCTGGAACCCCTTCAAATGCCCCAGACAATTTGGCCCTCTCTGCTTTCCTGCGCACTCTAGCCTCAAAAGCACCTTTTTTCACTTTCGGCGCCCTCCGGAGCAAAAAAGACAAACGTCCAGCTTTTGCTGCCACAGCAAAGGTGCCAGCGGGGAAAAGTGATGCTGGTCCTCACTGCCTCCTGGAACCCCTTCAAATGCCCCACACAATTTGGCCCTCTCTGCTTTCCTGCGCACTCTAGCCTCAAAAGCACCTGTTTTCACTTTCGGCGCCCCCCAGAGGAAAAAAGACAAACGTCCAGCTTTTGCTGCCACAGCAAAGGTGCCAGCGGGGAAAAGTGATGCTGGTCCTCACTGCCTCCTGGAACCCCTTCAAATGCCCCAGACAATTTGGCCCTCTCTGCTTTCCTGCGCACTCTAGCCTCAAAAGCACCTTTTTTCACTTTCGGCGCCCCCCAGAAGAAAAAAAAAAAACGTCCAGCTTTTGCTGCCACAGCAAAGGTGCCAGCGGGGAAAAGTGATGCTGGTCCTCACTGCCTCCTGGAACCCCTTCAAATGCCCCAGACAATTTGGCCCTCTCTGCTTTCCTGCGGGCTCTAGCCTCAAAAGCACCTTTTTTCACTTTCGGCGCCCCCCAGAGGAAAAAAGACAAACGTCCAGCTTTTGCTGCCACAGCAAAGGTGCCAGCGGGGAAAAGTGATGCTGGTCCTCACTGCCTCCTGGAACCCCTTCAAATGCCCCAGACGATTTGGCCCTCTCTGCTTTCCTGCGCACTCTAGCCTCAAAAGCACCTTTTTTCACTTTCGGCGCCCCCCAGAGGAAAAAAGACAAACGTCCAGCTTTTGCTGCCACAGCAAAGGTGCCAGCGGGGAAAAGTGATGCTGGTCCTCACTGCCTCCTGGAACCCCTTCAAATGCCCCAGACAATTTGGCCCTCTCTGCTTTCCTGCGCACTCTAGCCTCAAAAGCACCTTTTTTCACTTTCGGCGCCCCCCAGAGGAAAAAAGACAAACGTCCAGGTTTTGCTGCCACAGCAAAGGTGCCAGCGGGGAAAAGTGATGCTGGTCCTCACTGCCTCCTGGAACCCCTTCAAATGCCCCACACAATTTGGCCCTCTCTGCTTTCCTGCGCACTCTAGCCTCAAAAACACCGGTTTTCACTTTCAGCGCTGTTTGGAGCAAAAAAGACAAACGTCCAGCTTTTGCTGCCACAGCAAAGGTGCCAGCGGGGAAAAGTGATGCTGGTCCTCACTGCCTCCTGGAACCCCTTCAAATGCCCCAGACAATTTGGCCCTCTCTGCTTTCCTGCGCACTCTAGCCTCAAAAGCACCTGTTTTCACTTTCGGCGCCCCCCAGAGGAAAAAAGACAAACGTCCAGCTTTTGCTGCCACAGCAAAGGTGCCAGCGGGGAAAAGTCATGCTGGTCCTCACTGCCTCCTGGAACCCCTTCAAATGCCCCAGACGATTTGGCCCTCTCTGCTTTCCTGCGCACTCTAGCCTCAAAAGCACCTTTTTTCACTTTCGGCGCTCCCCAGAGGAAAAAAGACAAACGTCCAGCTTTTGCTGCCACAGCAAAGGTGCCAGCGGGGAAAAGTGATGCTGGTCCTCACTGCCTCCTGGAACCCCTTCAAATGCCCCAGACAATTTGGCCCTCTCTGCTTTCCTGCGCACTCTAGCCTCAAAAGCACCTTTTTTCACTTTCGGCGCCCCCCAGAGGAAAAAAGACAAACGTCCAGCTTTTGCTGCCACAGCAAAGGTGCCAGCGGGGAAAAGTCATGCTGGTCCTCACTGCCTCCTGGAACCCCTTCAAATGCCCCAGACAATTTGGCCCTCTCTGCTTTCCTGCGCACTCTAGCCTCAATAGCACCTTTTTTCATTTTCGGCGCCCTCCGGAGGAAAAAAGACAAACGTCCAGCTTTTGCTGCCACAGCAAAGGTGCCAGCGGGGAAAAGTGATGCTGGTCCTCACTGCCTCCTGGAACCCCTTCAAATGCCCCACACAATTTGGCCCTCTCTGCTTTCCTGCGCACTCTAGCCTCAAAAGCACCTTTTTTCACTTTCAGCGCTGTTTGGAGCAAAAAAGACAAACGTCCAGCTTTTGCTGCCACAGCAAAGGTGCCAGCGGGTAAAAGTCATGCTGGTCCTCACTGCCTCCTGGAACCCCTTCAAATGCCCCAGACAATTTGGCCCTCTCTGCTTTCCTGCGGACTCTAGCCTCAAAAGCACCTTTTTTCACTTTCGGCGCCCCCCAGAGGAAAAAAGACAAACGTCCAGCTTTTGCTGCCACAGCAAAGGTGCCAGCGGGGAAAAGTGATGCTGGTCCTCACTGCCTCCTGGAACCCCTTCAAATGCCCCAGACAATTTGGCCCTCTCTGCTTTCCTGCGCACTCTAGCCTCAAAAGCACCTTTTTTCACTTTCGGCGCCCCCCAGAGGAAAAAAGACAAACGTCCAGCTTTTGCTGCCACAGCAAAGGTGCCAGCGGGGAAAAGTGATGCTGGTCCTCACTGCCTCCTGGAACCCCTTCAAATGCCCCACACAATTTGGCCCTCTCTGCTTTCCTGCGCACTCTAGCCTCAAAAGCACCTTTTTTCACTTTCGGCGCCCCCCAGAGGAAAAAAGACAAACGTCCAGCTTTTGCTGCCACAGCAAAGGTGCCAGCGGGGAAAAGTGATGCTGGTCCTCACTGTCTCCTGGAACCCCTTCAAATGCCCCAGACAATTTGGCCCTCTCTGCTTTCCTGCGCACTCTAGCCTCAAAAGCACCTTTTTTCACTTTCGGCGCCCCCCAGAGGAAAAAAGACAAACGTCCAGCTTTTGCTGCCACAGCAAATGTGCCAGCGGGGAAAAGTCATGCTGGTCCTCACTGCCTCCTGGAACCCCTTCAAATGCCCCAGACAATTTGGCCCTCTCTGCTTTCCTGCGCACTCTAGCCTCAAAAGCACCTTTTTTCATTTTCGGCGCCCTCCGGAGGAAAAAAGACAAACGTCCAGCTTTTGCTGCCACAGCAAAGGTGCCAGCGGGGAAAAGTGATGCTGGTCCTCACTGCCTCCTGGAACCCCTTCAAATGCCCCAGACAATTTGGCCCTCTCTGCTTTCCTGCGCACTCTAGCCTCAAAAGCACCTTTTTTCACTTTCGGCGCCCTCCGGAGCAAAAAAGACAAACGTCCAGCTTTTGCTGCCACAGCAAAGGTGCCAGCGGGGAAAAGTGATGCTGGTCCTCACTGCCTCCTGGAACCCCTTCAAATGCCCCAGACAATTTGGCCCTCTCTGCTTTCCTGCGCACTCTAGCCTCAAAAGCACCTTTTTTCACTTTCGGCGCCCCCCAGAGGAAAAAAGACAAACGTCCAGGTTTTGCTGCCACAGCAAAGGTGCCAGCGGGGAAAAGTGATGCTGGTCCTCACTGCCTCCTGGAACCCCTTCAAATGCCCCAGACAATTTGGCCCTCTCTGCTTTCCTGCGCACTCTAGCCTCAAAAGCACCTTTTTTCACTTTCGGCGCCCCCCAGAAGAAAAAAGACAAACGTCCAGCTTTTGCTGCCACAGCAAAGGTGCCAGCGGGGAAAAGTGATGCTGGTCCTCACTGCCTCCTGGAACCCCTTCAAATGCCCCAGACAATTTGGCCCTCTCTGCTTTCCTGCGGGCTCTAGCCTCAAAAGCACCTTTTTTCACTTTCGGCGCCCCCCAGAGGAAAAAAGACAAACGTCCAGCTTTTGCTGCCACAGCAAAGGTGCCAGCGGGGAAAAGTGATGCTGGTCCTCACTGCCTCCTGGAACCCCTTCAAATGCCCCAGACGATTTGGCCCTCTCTGCTTTCCTGCGCACTCTAGCCTCAAAAGCACCTTTTTTCACTTTCGGCGCCCCCCAGAGGAAAAAAGACAAACGTCCAGCTTTTGCTGCCACAGCAAAGGTGCCAGCGGGGAAAAGTGATGCTGGTCCTCACTGCCTCCTTGAACCCCTTCAAATGCCCCAGACAATTTGGCCCTCTCTGCTTTCCTGCGCACTCTAGCCTCAAAAGCACCTTTTTTCACTTTCGGCGCCCCCCAGAGGAAAAAAGACAAACGTCCAGCTTTTGCTGCCACAGCAAAGGTGCCAGCGGGGAAAAGTGATGCTGGTCCTCACTGCCTCCTGGAACCCCTTCAAATGCCCCACACAATTTGGCCCTCTCTGCTTTCCTGCGCACTCTAGCCTCAAAAACACCGGTTTTCACTTTCAGCGCTGTTTGGAGCAAAAAAGACAAACGTCCAGCTTTTGCTGCCACAGCAAAGGTGCCAGCGGGGAAAAGTGATGCTGGTCCTCACTGCCTCCTGGAACCCCTTCAAATGCCCCAGACAATTTGGCCCTCTCTGCTTTCCTGCGCACTCTAGCCTCAAAAGCACCTGTTTTCACTTTCGGCGCCCCCCAGAGGAAAAAAGACAAACGTCCAGCTTTTGCTGCCACAGCAAAGGTGCCAGCGGGGAAAAGTGATGCTGGTCCTCACTGCCTCCTGGAACCCCTTCAAATGCCCCAGACGATTTGGCCCTCTCTGCTTTCCTGCGCACTCTAGCCTCAAAAGCACCTTTTTTCACTTTCGGCGCCCCCCAGAGGAAAAAAGACAAACGTCCAGCTTTTGCTGCCACAGCAAAGGTGCCAGCGGGGAAAAGTGATGCTGGTCCTCACTGCCTCCTGGAACCCCTTCAAATGCCCCAGACAATTTGGCCCTCTCTGCTTTCCTGCGCACTCTAGCCTCAAAAGCACCTTTTTTCACTTTCGGCGCCCCCCAGAGGAAAAAAGACAAACGTCCAGCTTTTGCTGCCACAGCAAAGGTGCCAGCGGGGAAAAGTCATGCTGGTCCTCACTGCCTCCTGGAACCCCTTCAAATGCCCCAGACAATTTGGCCCTCTCTGCTTTCCTGCGCACTCTAGCCTCAAAAGCACCTTTTTTCATTTTCGGCGCCCTCCGGAGGAAAAAAGACAAACGTCCAGCTTTTGCTGCCACAGCAAAGGTGCCAGCGGGGAAAAGTGATGCTGGTCCTCACTGCCTCCTGGAACCCCTTCAAATGCCCCAGACAATTTGGCCCTCTCTGCTTTCCTGCGCACTCTAGCCTCAAAAGCACCTTTTTTCACTTTCGGCGCCCCCCAGAGGAAAAAAGACAAACGTCCAGCTTTTGCTGCCACAGCAAAGGTGCCAGCGGGGAAAAGTGATGCTGGTCCTCACTGCCTCCTGGAACCCCTTCAAATGCCCCACACAATTTGGCCCTCTCTGCTTTCCTGCGCACTCTAGCCTCAAAAGCACCTTTTTTCACTTTCGGCGCCCCCCAGAGGAAAAAAGACAAACGTCCAGCTTTTGCTGCCACAGCAAAGGTGCCAGCGGGGAAAAGTGATGCTGGTCCTCACTGCCTCCTGGAACCCCTTCAAATGCCCCAGACAATTTGGCCCTCTCTGCTTTCCTGCGCACTCTAGCCTCAAAAGCACCTTTTTTCACTTTCGGCGCCCCCCAGAGGAAAAAAGACAAACGTCCAGCTTTTGCTGCCACAGCAAAGGTGCCAGCGGGGAAAAGTCATGCTGGTCCTCACTGCCTCCTGGAACCCCTTCAAATGCCCCAGACAATTTGGCCCTCTCTGCTTTCCTGCGCACTCTAGCCTCAAAAGCACCTTTTTTCATTTTCGGCGCCCTCCGGAGGAAAAAAGACAAACGTCCAGCTTTTGCTGCCACAGCAAAGGTGCCAGCGGGGAAAAGTGATGCTGGTCCTCACTGCCTCCTGGAACCCCTTCAAATGCCCCAGACAATTTGGCCCTCTCTGCTTTCCTGCGCACTCTAGCCTCAAAAGCACCTTTTTTCACTTTCGGCGCCCTCCGGAGCAAAAAAGACAAACGTCCAGCTTTTGCTGCCACAGCAAAGGTGCCAGCGGGGAAAAGTGATGCTGGTCCTCACTGCCTCCTGGAACCCCTTCAAATGCCCCAGACAATTTGGCCCTCTCTGCTTTCCTGCGCACTCTAGCCTCAAAAGCACCTTTTTTCACTTTCGGCGCCCCCCAGAGGAAAAAAGACAAACGTCCAGGTTTTGCTGCCACAGCAAAGGTGCCAGCGGGGAAAAGTGATGCTGGTCCTCACTGCCTCCTGGAACCCCTTCAAATGCCCCAGACAATTTGGCCCTCTCTGCTTTCCTGCGCACTCTAGCCTCAAAAGCACCTTTTTTCACTTTCGGCGCCCCCCAGAAGAAAAAAGACAAACGTCCAGCTTTTGCTGCCACAGCAAAGGTGCCAGCGGGGAAAAGTGATGCTGGTCCTCACTGCCTCCTGGAACCCCTTCAAATGCCCCAGACAATTTGGCCCTCTCTGCTTTCCTGCGGGCTCTAGCCTCAAAAGCACCTTTTTTCACTTTCGGCGCCCCCCAGAGGAAAAAAGACAAACGTCCAGCTTTTGCTGCCACAGCAAAGGTGCCAGCGGGGAAAAGTGATGCTGGTCCTCACTGCCTCCTGGAACCCCTTCAAATGCCCCAGACGATTTGGCCCTCTCTGCTTTCCTGCGCACTCTAGCCTCAAAAGCACCTTTTTTCACTTTCGGCGCCCCCCAGAGGAAAAAAGACAAACGTCCAGCTTTTGCTGCCACAGCAAAGGTGCCAGCGGGGAAAAGTGATGCTGGTCCTCACTGCCTCCTGGAACCCCTTCAAATGCCCCAGACAATTTGGCCCTCTCTGCTTTCCTGCGCACTCTAGCCTCAAAAGCACCTTTTTTCACTTTCGGCGCCCCCCAGAGGAAAAAAGACAAACGTCCAGCTTTTGCTGCCACAGCAAAGGTGCCAGCGGGGAAAAGTGATGCTGGTCCTCACTGCCTCCTGGAACCCCTTCAAATGCCCCACACAATTTGGCCCTCTCTGCTTTCCTGCGCACTCTAGCCTCAAAAACACCGGTTTTCACTTTCAGCGCTGTTTGGAGCAAAAAAGACAAACGTCCAGCTTTTGCTGCCACAGCAAAGGTGCCAGCGGGGAAAAGTGATGCTGGTCCTCACTGCCTCCTGGAACCCCTTCAAATGCCCCAGACAATTTGGCCCTCTCTGCTTTCCTGCGCACTCTAGCCTCAAAAGCACCTGTTTTCACTTTCGGCGCCCCCCAGAGGAAAAAAGACAAACGTCCAGCTTTTGCTGCCACAGCAAAGGTGCCAGCGGGGAAAAGTGATGCTGGTCCTCACTGCCTCCTGGAACCCCTTCAAATGCCCCAGACGATTTGGCCCTCTCTGCTTTCCTGCGCACTCTAGCCTCAAAAGCACCTTTTTTCACTTTCGGCGCCCCCCAGAGGAAAAAAGACAAACGTCCAGCTTTTGCTGCCACAGCAAAGGTGCCAGCGGGGAAAAGTGATGCTGGTCCTCACTGCCTCCTGGAACCCCTTCAAATGCCCCAGACAATTTGGCCCTCTCTGCTTTCCTGCGCACTCTAGCCTCAAAAGCACCTTTTTTCACTTTCGGCGCCCCCCAGAGGAAAAAAGACAAACGTCCAGCTTTTGCTGCCACAGCAAAGGTGCCAGCGGGGAAAAGTCATGCTGGTCCTCACTGCCTCCTGGAACCCCTTCAAATGCCCCAGACAATTTGGCCCTCTCTGCTTTCCTGCGCACTCTAGCCTCAAAAGCACCTTTTTTCACTTTCGGCGCCCTCCGGAGCAAAAAAGACAAACGTCCAGCTTTTGCTGCCACAGCAAAGGTGCCAGCGGGGAAAAGTCATGCTGGTCCTCACTGCCTCCTGGAACCCCTTCAAATGCCCCAGACAATTTGGCCCTCTCTGCTTTCCTGCGCACTCTAGCCTCAAAAACACCGGTTTTCACTTTCGGCGCCCCCCAGAGGAAAAAAGACAAACGTCCAGCTTTTGCTGCCACAGCAAAGGTGCCAGCGGGGAAAAGTGATGCTGGTCCTCACTGCCTCCTGGAACCCCTTCAAATGCCCCACACAATTTGGCCCTCTCTGCTTTCCTGCGCACTCTAGCCTCAAAAGCACCGGTTTTCACTTTCAGTGCTGTTTGGAGCAAAAAAGACAAACGTCCAGCTTTTGCTGCCACAGCAAAGGTGCCAGCGGGGAAAAGTGATGCTGGTCCTCACTGCCTCCTGGAACGCCTTCAAATGCCCCAGACAATTTGGCCCTCTCTGCTTTCCTGCGCACTCTAGCCTCACAAGCACCTTTTTTCACTTTCGGCGCCCCCCAGAGGAAAAAAGACAAACGTCCAGCTTTTGCTGCCACAGCAAAGGTGCCAGCGGGGAAAAGTCATGCTGGTCCTCACTGCCTCCTGGAACCCCTTCAAATGCCCCAGACAATTTGGCCCTCTCTGCTTTCCTGCGCACTCTAGCCTCAAAAGCACCTTTTTTCACTTTCGGCGCCCCCCAGAAGAAAAAAAAAAAACGTCCAGCTTTTGCTGCCACAGCAAAGGTGCCAGCGGGGAAAAGTGATGCTGGTCCTCACTGCCTCCTGGAACCCCTTCAAATGCCCCAGACAATTTGGCCCTCTCTGCTTTCCTGCGCACTCTAGCCTCAAAAGCACCTTTTTTCACTTTCGGCGCCCTCCGGAGGAAAAAAGACAAACGTCCAGCTTTTGCTGCCACAGCAAAGGTGCCAGCGGGGAAAAGTGATGCTGGTCCTCACTGCCTCCTGGAACCCCTTCAAATGCCCCAGACAATTTGGCCCTCTCTACTTTCCTGCGCACTCTAGCCTCAAAAGCACCTTTTTTCACTTTCGGCGCCCCCCAGAGGAAAAAAGACAAACGTCCAGCTTTTGCTGCCACAGCAAAGGTGCCAGCGGGGAAAAGTGATGCTGGTCCTCACTGCCTCCTGGAACCCCTTCAAATGCCCCAGACAATTTGGCCCTCTCTGCTTTCCTGCGCACTCTAGCCTCAAAAGCACCTTTTTTCACTTTCGGCGCCCTCCGGAGCAAAAAAGACAAACGTCCAGCTTTTGCTGCCACAGCAAAGGTGCCAGCGGGGAAAAGTGATGCTGGTCCTCACTGCCTCCTGGAACCCCTTCAAATGCCCCAGACAATTTGGCCCTCTCTGCTTTCCTGCGCACTCTAGCCTCAAAAGCACCTTTTTTCACTTTCGGCGCCCTCCGGAGCAAAAAAGACAAACGTCCAGCTTTTGCTGCCACAGCAAAGGTGCCAGCGGGGAAAAGTGATGCTGGTCCTCACTGCCTCCTGGAACCCCTTCAAATGCCCCAGACAATTTGGCCCTCTCTGCTTTCCTGCGGACTCTAGCCTCAAAAGCACCTTTTTTCACTTTCGGCGCCCTCCGGAGCAAAAAAGACAAACGTCCAGCTTTTGCTGCCACAGCAAAGGTGCCAGCGGGGAAAAGTGATGCTGGTCCTCACTGCCTCCTGGAACCCCTTCAAATGCCCCAGACAATTTGGCCCTCTCTGCTTTCCTGCGCACTCTAGCCTCAAAAGCACCTTTTTTCACTTTCGGCGCCCCCCAGAGGAAAAAAGACAAACGTCCAGCTTTTGCTGCCACAGCAAAGGTGCCAGCGGGGAAAAGTGATGCTGGTCCTCACTGCCTCCTGGAACCCCTTCAAATGCCCCAGACAATTTGGCCCTCTCTGCTTTCCTGCGCACTCTAGCCTCAAAAGCACCTTTTTTCACTTTCGGCGCCCTCCGGAGCAAAAAAGACAAACGTCCAGCTTTTGCTGCCACAGCAAAGGTGCCAGCGGGGAAAAGTCATGCTGGTCCTCACTGCCTCCTGGAACCCCTTCAAATGCCCCAGACAATTTGGCCCTCTCTGCTTTCCTGCGCACTCTAGCCTCAAAAGCACCTTTTTTCACTATCAGCGCTGTTTGGAGCAAAAAAGACAAACGTCCAGCTTTTGCTGCCACAGCAAAGGTGCCAGCGGGGAAAAGTGATGCTGGTCCTCACTGCCTCCTGGAACCCCTTCAAATGCCCCAGACAATTTGGCCCTCTCTGCTTTCCTGCGCACTCTAGCCTCAAAAGCACCTTTTTTCACTTTCGGCGCCCTCCGGAGCAAAAAAGACAAACGTCCAGCTTTTGCTGCCACAGCAAAGGTGCCAGCGGGGAAAAGTGATGCTGGTCCTCACTGCCTCCTGGAACCCCTTCAAATGCCCCACACAATTTGGCCCTCTCTGCTTTCCTGCGCACTCTAGCCTCAAAAGCACCTTTTTTCACTTTCGGCGCCCCCCAGAAGAAAAAAAAAAAACGTCCAGCTTTTGCTGCCACAGCAAAGGGGCCAGCGGGGAAAAGTGATGCTGGTCCTCACTGCCTCCTGGAACCCCTTCAAATGCCCCAGACAATTTGGCCCTCTCTGCTTTCCTGCGCACTCTAGCCTCAAAAACACCGGTTTTCACTTTCGGCGCCCCCCAGAGGAAAAAAGACAAACGTCCAGCTTTTGTTGCCACAGCAAAGGTGCCAGCGGGGAAAAGTCATGCTGGTCCTCACTGCCTCCTGGAACCCCTTCAAATGCCCCAGACAATTTGGCCCTCTCTGCTTTCCTGCGCACTCTAGCCTCAAAAACACCGGTTTTCACTTTCGGCGCCCTCCGGAGCAAAAAAGACAAACGTCCAGCTTTTGCTGCCACAGCAAAGGTGCCAGCGGGGAAAAGTGATGCTGGTCCTCACTGCCTCCTGGAACCCCTTCAAATGCCCCAGACAATTTGGCCCTCTCTGCTTTCCTGCGCACTCTAGCCTCAAAAACACCGGTTTTCAATTTCGGCGCCCCCCAGAGGAAAAAAGACAAACGTCCAGCTTTTGCTGCCACAGCAAAGGTGCCAGCGGGGAAAAGTGATGCTGGTCCTCACTGCCTCCTGGAACCCCTTCAAATGCCCCACACAATTTGGCCCTCTCTGCTTTCCTGCGCACTCTAGCCTCAAAAGCACCGGTTTTCACTTTCAGTGCTGTTTGGAGCAAAAAAGACAAACGTCCAGCTTTTGCTGCCACAGCAAAGGTGCCAGCGGGGAAAAGTGATGCTGGTCCTCACTGCCTCCTGGAACGCCTTCAAATGCCCCAGACAATTTGGCCCTCTCTGCTTTCCTGCGCACTCTAGCCTCACAAGCACCTTTTTTCACTTTCGGCGCCCCCCAGAGGAAAAAAGACAAACGTCCAGCTTTTGCTGCCACAGCAAAGGTGCCAGCGGGGAAAAGTCATGCTGGTCCTCACTGCCTCCTGGAACCCCTTCAAATGCCCCAGACAATTTGGGCCTCTCTGCTTTCCTGCGCACTCTAGCCTCAAAAGCACCTTTTTTCAATTTCGGCGCCCCCCAGAAGAAAAAAAAAAAACGTCCAGCTTTTGCTGCCACAGCAAAGGTGCCAGCGGGGAAAAGTGATGCTGGTCCTCACTGCCTCCTGGAACCCCTTCAAATGCCCCAGACAATTTGGCCCTCTCTGCTTTCCTGCGCACTCTAGCCTCAAAAGCACCTTTTTTCACTTTCGGCGCCCTCCGGAGGAAAAAAGACAAACGTCCAGCTTTTGCTGCCACAGCAAAGGTGCCAGCGGGGAAAAGTGATGCTGGTCCTCACTGCCTCCTGGAACCCCTTCAAATGCCCCAGACAATTTGGCCCTCTCTACTTTCCTGCGCACTCTAGCCTCAAAAGCACCTTTTTTCACTTTCGGCGCCCCCCAGAGGAAAAAAGACAAACGTCCAGCTTTTGCTGCCACAGCAAAGGTGCCAGCGGGGAAAAGTGATGCTGGTCCTCACTGCCTCCTGGAACCCCTTCAAATGCCCCAGACAATTTGGCCCTCTCTGCTTTCCTGCGGACTCTAGCCTCAAAAGCACCTTTTTTCACTTTCGGCGCCCTCCGGAGCAAAAAAGACAAACGTCCAGCTTTTGCTGCCACAGCAAAGGTGCCAGCGGGGAAAAGTCATGCTGGTCCTCACTGCCTCCTGGAACCCCTTCAAATGCCCCAGACAATTTGGCCCTCTCTGCTTTCCTGCGCACTCTAGCCTCAAAAGCACCTTTTTTCACTTTCGGCGCCCTCCGGAGCAAAAAAGACAAACGTCCAGCTTTTGCTGCCACAGCAAAGGTGCCAGCGGGGAAAAGTGATGCTGGTCCTCACTGCCTCCTGGAACCCCTTCAAATGCCCCAGACAATTTGGCCCTCTCTGCTTTCCTGCGGACTCTAGCCTCAAAAGCACCTTTTTTCAATTTCGGCGCCCCCCAGAGGAAAAAAGACAAACGTCCAGCTTTTGCTGCCACAGCAAAGGTGCCAGCGGGGAAAAGTGATGCTGGTCCTCACTGCCTCCTGGAACCCCTTCAAATGCCCCAGACAATTTGGCCCTCTCTGCTTTCCTGCGCACTCTAGCCTCAAAAGCACCTTTTTTCACTTTCGGCGCCCTCCGGAGCAAAAAAGACAAACGTCCAGCTTTTGCTGCCACAGCAAAGGTGCCAGCGGGGAAAAGTCATGCTGGTCCTCACTGCCTCCTGGAACCCCTTCAAATGCCCCAGACAATTTGGCCCTCTCTGCTTTCCTGCGCACTCTAGCCTCAAAAGCACCTTTTTTCACTTTCGGCGCCCCCCAGAAGAAAAAAAAAAAAGTCCAGCTTTTGCTGCCACAGCAAAGGTGCCAGCGGGGAAAAGTGATGCTGGTCCTCACTGCCTCCTGGAACCCCTTCAAATGCCCCAGACAATTTGGCCCTCTCTGCTTTCCTGCGCACTCTAGCCTCAAAAGCACCTTTTTTCACTTTCGGCGCCCTCCGGAGGAAAAAAGACAAACGTCCAGCTTTTGCTGCCACAGCAAAGGTGCCAGCGGGGAAAAGTGATGCTGGTCCTCACTGCCTCCTGGAACCCCTTCAAATGCCCCAGACAATTTGGCCCTCTCTGCTTTCCTGCGCACTCTAGCCTCAAAAACACCGGTTTTCAATTTCGGCGCCCCCCAGAGGAAAAAAGACAAACGTCCAGCTTTTGCTGCCACAGCAAAGGTGCCAGCGGGGAAAAGTGATGCTGGTCCTCACTGCCTCCTGGAACCCCTTCAAATGCCCCAGACAATTTGGCCCTCTCTGCTTTCCTGCGCACTCTAGCCTCAAAAGCACCTTTTTTCACTTTCGGCGCCCTCCGGAGCAAAAAAGACAAACGTCCAGCTTTTGCTGCCACAGCAAAGGTGCCAGCGGGGAAAAGTCATGCTGGTCCTCACTGCCTCCTGGAACCCCTTCAAATGCCCCAGACAATTTGGCCCTCTCTGCTTTCCTGCGCACTCTAGCCTCAAAAGCACCTTTTTTCACTATCAGCGCTGTTTGGAGCAAAAAAGACAAACGTCCAGCTTTTGCTGCCACAGCAAAGGTGCCAGCGGGGAAAAGTGATGCTGGTCCTCACTGCCTCCTGGAACCCCTTCAAATGCCCCAGACAATTTGGCCCTCTCTGCTTTCCTGCGCACTCTAGCCTCAAAAGCACCTTTTTTCACTTTCGGCGCCCCCCAGAAGAAAAAAAAAAAACGTCCAGCTTTTGCTGCCACAGCAAAGGGGCCAGCGGGGAAAAGTGATGCTGGTCCTCACTGCCTCCTGGAACCCCTTCAAATGCCCCAGACAATTTGGCCCTCTCTGCTTTCCTGCGCACTCTAGCCTCAAAAACACCGGTTTTCACTTTCGGCGCCCCCCAGAGGAAAAAAGACAAACGTCCAGCTTTTGCTGCCACAGCAAAGGTGCCAGCGGGGAAAAGTGATGCTGGTCCTCACTGCCTCCTGGAACCCCTTCAAATGCCCCACACAATTTGGCCCTCTCTGCTTTCCTGCGCACTCTAGCCTCAAAAGCACCTTTTTTCACTTTCGGCGCCCCCCAGAGGAAAAAAGACAAACGTCCAGCTTTTGCTGCCACAGCAAAGGTGCCAGCGGGGAAAAGTGATGCTGGTCCTCACTGCCTCCTGGAACCCCTTCAAATGCCCCAGACAATTTGGCCCTCTCTGCTTTCCTGCGCACTCTAGCCTCAAAAACACCGGTTTTCACTTTCAGCGCTGTTTGGAGCAAAAAAGACAAACGTCCAGCTTTTGCTGCCACAGCAAAGGTGCCAGCGGGGAAAAGTGATGCTGGTCCTCACTGCCTCCTGGAACCCCTTCAAATGCCCCAGACAATTTGGCCCTCTCTGCTTTCCTGCGCACTCTAGCCTCAAAAACACCGGTTTTCACTTTCGGCGCCCCCCAGAGGAAAAAAGACAAACGTCCAGCTTTTGCTGCCACAGCAAAGGTGCCAGCGGGGAAAAGTGATGCTGGTCCTCACTGCCTCCTGGAACCCCTTCAAATGCCCCAGACAATTTGGCCCTCTCTGCTTTCCTGCGCACTCTAGCCTCAAAAGCACCTTTTTTCACTTTCGGCGCCCTCCGGAGCAAAAAAGACAAACGTCCAGCTTTTGCTGCCACAGCAAAGGTGCCAGCGGGGAAAAGTCATGCTGGTCCTCACTGCCTCCTGGAACCCCTTCAAATGCCCCAGACAATTTGGCCCTCTCTGCTTTCCTGCGCACTCTAGCCTCAAAAACACCTTTTTTCACTTTCGGCGCCCCCCAGAGGAAAAAAGACAAACGTCCAGCTTTTGCTGCCACAGCAAAGGTGCCAGCGGGGAAAAGTGATGCTGGTCCTCACTGCCTCCTGGAACCCCTTCAAATGCCCCAGACAATTTGGCCCTCTCTGCTTTCCTGCGCACTCTAGCCTCACAAGCACCTTTTTTCACTTTCGGCGCCCTCCGGATCAAAAAAGACAAACGTCCAGCTTTTGCTGCCACAGCAAAGGTGCCAGCGGGGAAAAGTGATGCTGGTCCTCACTGCCTCCTGGAACCCCTTCAAATGCCCCAGACAATTTGGCCCTCTCTGCTTTCTTGCGCACTCTAGCCTCAAAAGCACCTTTTTTCACTTTCGGCGCCCTCCGGAGCAAAAAAGACAAACGTCCAGCTTTTGCTGCCACAGCAAAGGTGCCAGCGGGGAAAAGTGATGCTGGTCCTCACTGCCTCCTGGAACCCCTTCAAATGCCCCAGACAATTTGGCCCTCTCTGCTTTCCTGCGCACTCTAGCCTCAAAAGCACCTTTTTTCACTATCAGCGCCCTCCGGAGGAAAAAAGACAAACGTCCAGCTTTTGCTGCCACAGCAAAGGTGCCAGCGGGGAAAAGTGATGCTGGTCCTCACTGCCTCCTGGAACCCCTTCAAATGCCCCAGACAATTTGGCCCTCTCTGCTTTCCTGCGCACTCTAGCCTCAAAAACACCGGTTTTCACTTTCGGCGCCCCCCAGAAGAAAAAAAAAAAACGTCCAGCTTTTGCTGCCACAGCAAAGGTGCCAGCGGGGAAAAGTCATGCTGGTCCTCACTGCCTCCTGGAACCCCTTCAAATGCCCCAGACAATTTGGCCCTCTCTGCTTTCTTGCGCACTCTAGCCTCAAAAGCACCTTTTTTCACTTTCGGCGCCCCCCAGAAGAAAAAAAAGAAAGTCCAGCTTTTGCTGCCACAGCAAAGGTGCCAGCGGGGAAAAGTCATGCTGGTCCTCACTGCCTCCTGGAACCCCTTCAAATGCCCCAGACAATTTGGCCCTCTCTACTTTCCTGCGCACTCTAGCCTCAAAAGCACCTTTTTTCACTTTCGGCGCCCCCCAGAGGAAAAAAGACAAACGTCCAGCTTTTGCTGCCACAGCAAATGTGCCAGCGGGGAAAAGTGATGCTGGTCCTCACTGCCTCCTGGAACCCCTTCAAATGCCCCAGACAATTTGGCCCTCTCTGCTTTCCTGCGCACTCTAGCCTCAAAAGCACCTTTTTTCACTTTCGGCGCCCTCCGGAGCAAAAAAGACAAACGTCCAGCTTTTGCTGCCACAGCAAAGGTGCCAGCGGGGAAAAGTCATGCTGGTCCTCACTGCCTCCTGGAACCCCTTCAAATGCCCCAGACAATTTGGCCCTCTCTGCTTTCCTGCGCACTCTAGCCTCAAAAGCACCTTTTTTCACTTTCGGCGCCCTCCGGAGCAAAAAAGACAAACGTCCAGCTTTTGCTGCCACAGCAAAGGTGCCAGCGGGGAAAAGTGATGCTGGTCCTCACTGCCTCCTGGAACCCCTTCAAATGCCCCAGACAATTTGGCCCTCTCTGCTTTCCTGCGCACTCTAGCCTCAAAAGCACCTTTTTTCACTTTCGGCGCCCCCCAGAGGAAAAAAGACAAACGTCCAGCTTTTGCTGCCACAGCAAAGGTGCCAGCGGGGAAAAGTGTGGTTGGTCCTCACTGCCTCCTGGAACCCCTTCAAATGCCCCAGACAATTTGGCCCTCTCTGCTTTCTTGCGCACTCTAGCCTCAAAAGCACCTTTTTTCACTATCAGCGCTGTTTGGAGCAAAAAAGACAAACGTCCAGCTTTTGCTGCCACAGCAAAGGTGCCAGCGGGGAAAAGTGATGCTGGTCCTCACTGCCTCCTGGAACCCCTTCAAATGCCCCAGACAATTTGGCCCTCTCTGCTTTCCTGCGCACTCTAGCCTCAAAAGCACCGGTTTTCACTTTCAGTGCTGTTTGGAGCAAAAAAGACAAACGTCCAGCTTTTGCTGCCACAGCAAAGGTGCCAGCGGGGAAAAGTGATGCTGGTCCTCACTGCCTCCTGGAACGCCTTCAAATGCCCCAGACAATTTGGCCCTCTCTGCTTTCCTGCGCACTCTAGCCTCACAAGCACCTTTTTTCACTTTCGGCGCCCCCCAGAGGAAAAAAGACAAACGTCCAGCTTTTGCTGCCACAGCAAAGGTGCCAGCGGGGAAAAGTCATGCTGGTCCTCACTGCCTCCTGGAACCCCTTCAAATGCCCCAGACAATTTGGCCCTCTCTGCTTTCCTGCGCACTCTAGCCTCACAAGCACCTTTTTTCACTTTCGGCGCCCCCCAGAGGAAAAAAGACAAACGTCCAGCTTTTGCTGCCACAGCAAAGGTGCCAGCGGGGAAAAGTCATGCTGGTCCTCACTGCCTCCTGGAACCCCTTCAAATGCCCCAGACAATTTGGCCCTCTCTGCTTTCCTGCGGACTCTAGCCTCAAAAGCACCTTTTTTCACTTTCGGCGCCCCCCAGAGGAAAAAAGACAAACGTCCAGCTTTTGCTGCCACAGCAAAGGTGCCAGCGGGGAAAAGTGATGCTGGTCCTCACTGCCTCCTGGAACCCCTTCAAATGCCCCAGACAATTTGGCCCTCTCTGTTTTCCTGCGGACTCTAGCCTCAAAAGCACCTTTTTTCACTTTCGGCGCCCCCCAGAGGAAAAAAGACAAACGTCCAGCTTTTGCTGCCACAGCAAAGGTGCCAGCGGGGAAAAGTGATGCTGGTCCTCACTGCCTCCTGGAACCCCTTCAAATGCCCCAGACAATTTGGCCCTCTCTGCTTTCCTGCGCACTCTAGCCTCAAAAGCACCTTTTTTCACTTTCGGCGCCCTCCGGAGCAAAAAAGACAAACGTCCAGCTTTTGCTGCCACAGCAAAGGTGCCAGCGGGGAAAAGTGATGCTGGTCCTCACTGCCTCCTGGAACCCCTTCAAATGCCCCAGACAATTTGGCCCTCTCTGCTTTCCTGCGCACTCTAGCCTCACAAGCACCTTTTTTCACTTTCGGCGCCCCCCAGAGGAAAAAAGACAAACGTCCAGCTTTTGCTGCCACAGCAAAGGTGCCAGCGGGGAAAAGTGATGCTGGTCCTCACTGCCTCCTGGAACCCCTTCAAATGCCCCAGACAATTTGGCCCTCTCTGCTTTCCTGCGCACTCTAGCCTCAAAAGCACCTTTTTTCACTTTCGGCGCCCCCCAGAAGAAAAAAAAAAATAGTCCAGCTTTTGCTGCCACAGCAAAGGTGCCAGCGGGGAAAAGTGATGCTGGTCCTCACTGCCTCCTGGAACCCCTTCAAATGCCCCAGACAATTTGGCCCTCTCTGCTTTCCTGCGCACTCTAGCCTCAAAAGCACCTTTTTTAACTTTCGGCGCCCTCCGGAGCAAAAAAGACAAACGTCCAGCTTTTGCTGCCACAGCAAAGGTGCCAGCGGGGAAAAGTGATGCTGGTCCTCACTGCCTCCTGGAACCCCTTCAAATGCCCCAGACAATTTGGCCCTCTCTACTTTCCTGCGCACTCTAGCCTCAAAAGCACCTTTTTTCACTTTCGGCGCCCCCCAGAGGAAAAAAGACAAACGTCCAGCTTTTGCTGCCACAGCAAAGGTGCCAGCGGGGAAAAGTGATGCTGGTCCTCACTGCCTCCTGGAACCCCTTCAAATGCCCCAGACAATTTGGCCCTCTCTGCTTTCCTGCGGACTCTAGCCTCAAAAGCACCTTTTTTCACTTTCGGCGCCCTCCGGAGCAAAAAAGACAAACGTCCAGCTTTTGCTGCCACAGCAAAGGTGCCAGCGGGGAAAAGTCATGCTGGTCCTCACTGCCTCCTGGAACCCCTTCAAATGCCCCAGACAATTTGGCCCTCTCTGCTTTCCTGCGCACTCTAGCCTCAAAAGCACCTTTTTTCACTTTCGGCGCCCTCCGGAGCAAAAAAGACAAACGTCCAGCTTTTGCTGCCACAGCAAAGGTGCCAGCGGGGAAAAGTGATGCTGGTCCTCACTGCCTCCTGGAACCCCTTCAAATGCCCCAGACAATTTGGCCCTCTCTGCTTTCCTGCGGACTCTAGCCTCAAAAGCACCTTTTTTCACTTTCGGCGCCCCCCAGAGGAAAAAAGACAAACGTCCAGCTTTTGCTGCCACAGCAAAGGTGCCAGCGGGGAAAAGTGATGCTGGTCCTCACTGCCTCCTGGAACCCCTTCAAATGCCCCAGACAATTTGGCCCTCTCTGCTTTCCTGCGCACTCTAGCCTCAAAAGCACCTTTTTTCACTTTCAGCGCCCTCCGGAGCAAAAAAGACAAACGTCCAGCTTTTGCTGCCACAGCAAAGGTGCCAGCGGGGAAAAGAGATGCTGGTCCTCACTGCCTCCTGGAACCCCTTCAAATGCCCCAGACAATTTGGCCCTCTCTGCTTTCCTGCGCACTCTAGCCTCACAAGCACCTTTTTTCACTTTCGGCGCCCCCCAGAGGAAAAAAGACAAACGTCCAGCTTTTGCTGCCACAGCAAAGGTGCCAGCGGGGAAAAGTCATGCTGGTCCTCACTGCCTCCTGGAACCCCTTCAAATGCCCCAGACAATTTGGCCCTCTCTGCTTTCCTGCGCACTCTAGCCTCAAAAGCACCTTTTTTCACTTTCGGCGCCCCCCAGAAGAAAAAAAAAAAAGTCCAGCTTTTGCTGCCACAGCAAAGGTGCCAGCGGGGAAAAGTGATGCTGGTCCTCACTGCCTCCTGGAACCCCTTCAAATGCCCCAGACAATTTGGCCCTCTCTGCTTTCCTGCGCACTCTAGCCTCAAAAGCACCTTTTTTCACTTTCGGCGCCCTCCGGAGGAAAAAAGACAAACGTCCAGCTTTTGCTGCCACAGCAAAGGTGCCAGCGGGGAAAAGTGATGCTGGTCCTCACTGCCTCCTGGAACCCCTTCAAATGCCCCAGACAATTTGGCCCTCTCTACTTTCCTGCGCACTCTAGCCTCAAAAGCACCTTTTTTCACTTTCGGCGCCCCCCAGAGGAAAAAAGACAAACGTCCAGCTTTTGCTGCCACAGCAAAGGTGCCAGCGGGGAAAAGTGATGCTGGTCCTCACTGCCTCCTGGAACCCCTTCAAATGCCCCAGACAATTTGGCCCTCTCTGCTTTCCTGCGGACTCTAGCCTCAAAAGCACCTTTTTTCACTTTCGGCGCCCTCCGGAGGAAAAAAGACAAACGTCCAGCTTTTGCTGCCACAGCAAAGGTGCCAGCGGGGAAAAGTCATGCTGGTCCTCACTGCCTCCTGGAACCCCTTCAAATGCCCCAGACAATTTGGCCCTCTCTGCTTTCCTGCGCACTCTAGCCTCAAAAGCACCTTTTTTCACTATCAGCGCTGTTTGGAGCAAAAAAGACAAACGTCCAGCTTTTGCTGCCACAGCAAAGGTGCCAGCGGGGAAAAGTGATGCTGGTCCTCACTGCCTCCTGGAACCCCTTCAAATGCCCCAGACAATTTGGCCCTCTCTGCTTTCCTGCGCACTCTAGCCTCAAAAGCACCTTTTTTCACTTTCGGCGCCCTCCGGAGCAAAAAAGACAAACGTCCAGCTTTTGCTGCCACAGCAAAGGTGCCAGCGGGGAAAAGTCATGCTGGTCCTCACTGCCTCCTGGAACCCCTTCAAATGCCCCACACAATTTGGCCCTCTCTGCTTTCCTGCGCACTCTAGCCTCAAAAGCACCTTTTTTCACTTTCGGCGCCCCCCAGAAGAAAAAAAAAAAACGTCCAGCTTTTGCTGCCACAGCAAAGGGGCCAGCGGGGAAAAGTGATGCTGGTCCTCACTGCCTCCTGGAACCCCTTCAAATGCCCCAGACAATTTGGCCCTCTGCTTTCCTGCGCACTCTAGCCTCAAAAACACCGGTTTTCACTTTCGGCGCCCCCCAGAGGAAAAAAGACAAACGTCCAGCTTTTGCTGCCACAGCAAAGGTGCCAGCGGGGAAAAGTGATGCTGGTCCTCACTGCCTCCTGGAACCCCTTCAAATGCCCCAGACAATTTGGCCCTCTCTGCTTTCCTGCGCACTCTAGCCTCAAAAGCACCTTTTTTCACTTTCGGCGCCCCCCAGAGGAAAAAAGACAAACGTCCAGCTTTTGCTGCCACAGCAAAGGTGCCAGCGGGGAAAAGTCATGCTGGTCCTCACTGCCTCCTGGAACCCCTTCAAATGCCCCAGACAATTTGGCCCTCTCTGCTTTCCTGCGCACTCTAGCCTCAAAAACACCGGTTTTCACTTTCAGCGCTGTTTGGAGCAAAAAAGACAAACGTCCAGCTTTTGCTGCCACAGCAAAGGTGCCAGCGGGGAAAAGTGATGCTGGTCCTCACTGCCTCCTGGAACCCCTTCAAATGCCCCAGACAATTTGGCCCTCTCTGCTTTCCTGCGCACTCTAGCCTCAAAAACACCGGTTTTAACTTTCGGCGCCCCCCAGAGGAAAAAAGACAAACGTCCAGCTTTTGCTGCCACAGCAAAGGTGCCAGCGGGGAAAAGTGATGCTGGTCCTCACTGCCTCCTGGAACCCCTTCAAATGCCCCAGACAATTTGGCCCTCTCTGCTTTCCTGCGCACTCTAGCCTCAAAAGCACCTTTTTTCACTTTCGGCGCCCTCCGGAGGAAAAAAAAAAAACGTCCAGCTTTTGCTGCCACAGCAAAGGTGCCAGCGGGGAAAAGTCATGCTGGTCCTCACTGCCTCCTGGAACCCCTTCAAATGCCCCAGACAATTTGGCCCTCTCTGCTTTCCTGCGCACTCTAGCCTCAAAAACACCTTTTTTCACTTTCGGCGCCCCCCAGAGGAAAAAAGACAAACGTCCAGCTTTTGCTGCCACAGCAAAGGTGCCAGCGGGGAAAAGTGATGCTGGTCCTCACTGCCTCCTGGAACCCCTTCAAATGCCCCAGACAATTTGGCCCTCTCTGCTTTCCTGCGCACTCTAGCCTCAAAAGCACCTTTTTTCACTTTCGGCGCCCTCCGGATCAAAAAAGACAAACGTCCAGCTTTTGCTGCCACAGCAAAGGTGCCAGCGGGGAAAAGTGATGCTGGTCCTCACTGCCTCCTGGAACCCCTTCAAATGCCCCAGACAATTTGGCCCTCTCTGCTTTCTTGCGCACTCTAGCCTCAAAAGCACCTTTTTTCACTTTCGGCGCCCTCCGGAGCAAAAAAGACAAACGTCCAGCTTTTGCTGCCACAGCAAAGGTGCCAGCGGGGAAAAGTGATGCTGGTCCTCACTGCCTCCTGGAACCCCTTCAAATGCCCCAGACAATTTGGCCCTCTCTGCTTTCCTGCGCACTCTAGCCTCAAAAGCACCTTTTTTCACTATCAGCGCCCTCCGGAGGAAAAAAGACAAACGTCCAGCTTTTGCTGCCACAGCAAAGGTGCCAGCGGGGAAAAGTGATGCTGGTCCTCACTGCCTCCTGGAACCCCTTCAAATGCCCCAGACAATTTGGCCCTCTCTGCTTTCCTGCGCACTCTAGCTTCAAAAACACCGGTTTTCACTTTCGGCGCCCCCCAGAAGGAAAAAAAAAAAACGTCCAGCTTTTGCTGCCACAGCAAAGGTGCCAGCGGGGAAAAGTGATGCTGGTCCTCACTGCCTCCTGGAACCCCTTCAAATGCCCCAGACAATTTGGCCCTCTCTGCTTTCCTGCGCACTCTAGCCTCAAAAGCACCTTTTTTCACTTTCGGCGCCCCCCAGAAGAAAAAAAAAATAGTCCAGCTTTTGCTGCCACAGCAAAGGTGCCAGCGGGGAAAAGTGATGCTGGTCCTCACTGCCTCCTGGAACCCCTTCAAATGCCCCAGACAATTTGGCCCTCTCTGCTTTCCTGCGCACTCTAGCCTCAAAAGCACCTTTTTTAACTTTCGGCGCCCTCCGGAGCAAAAAAGACAAACGTCCAGCTTTTGCTGCCACAGCAAAGGTGCCAGCGGGGAAAAGTGATGCTGGTCCTCACTGCCTCCTGGAACCCCTTCAAATGCCCCAGACAATTTGGCCCTCTCTACTTTCCTGCGCACTCTAGCCTCAAAAGCACCTTTTTTCACTTTCGGCGCCCCCCAGAGGAAAAAAGACAAACGTCCAGCTTTTGCTGCCACAGCAAAGGTGCCAGCGGGGAAAAGTGATGCTGGTCCTCACTGCCTCCTGGAACCCCTTCAAATGCCCCAGACAATTTGGCCCTCTCTGCTTTCCTGCGGACTCTAGCCTCAAAAGCACCTTTTTTCACTTTCGGCGCCCTCCGGAGCAAAAAAGACAAACGTCCAGCTTTTGCTGCCACAGCAAAGGTGCCAGCGGGGAAAAGTCATGCTGGTCCTCACTGCCTCCTGGAACCCCTTCAAATGCCCCAGACAATTTGGCCCTCTCTGCTTTCCTGCGCACTCTAGCCTCAAAAGCACCTTTTTTCACTTTCGGCGCCCTCCGGAGCAAAAAAGACAAACGTCCAGCTTTTGCTGCCACAGCAAAGGTGCCAGCGGGGAAAAGTGATGCTGGTCCTCACTGCCTCCTGGAACCCCTTCAAATGCCCCAGACAATTTGGCCCTCTCTGCTTTCCTGCGGACTCTAGCCTCAAAAGCACCTTTTTTCACTTTCGGCGCCCCCCAGAGGAAAAAAGACAAACGTCCAGCTTTTGCTGCCACAGCAAAGGTGCCAGCGGGGAAAAGTGATGCTGGTCCTCACTGCCTCCTGGAACCCCTTCAAATGCCCCAGACAATTTGGCCCTCTCTGCTTTCCTGCGCACTCTAGCCTCAAAAGCACCTTTTTTCACTTTCGGCGCCCTCCGGAGCAAAAAAGACAAACGTCCAGCTTTTGCTGCCACAGCAAAGGTGCCAGCGGGGAAAAGAGATGCTGGTCCTCACTGCCTCCTGGAACCCCTTCAAATGCCCCAGACAATTTGGCCCTCTCTGCTTTCCTGCGCACTCTAGCCTCACAAGCACCTTTTTTCACTTTCGGCGCCCCCCAGAGGAAAAAAGACAAACGTCCAGCTTTTGCTGCCACAGCAAAGGTGCCAGCGGGGAAAAGTCATGCTGGTCCTCACTGCCTCCTGGAACCCCTTCAAATGCCCCAGACAATTTGGCCCTCTCTGCTTTCCTGCGCACTCTAGCCTCAAAAGCACCTTTTTTCACTTTCGGCGCCCCCCAGAAGAAAAAAAAAAAAGTCCAGCTTTTGCTGCCACAGCAAAGGTGCCAGCGGGGAAAAGTGATGCTGGTCCTCACTGCCTCCTGGAACCCCTTCAAATGCCCCAGACAATTTGGCCCTCTCTGCTTTCCTGCGCACTCTAGCCTCAAAAGCACCTTTTTTCACTTTCGGCGCCCTCCGGAGGAAAAAAGACAAACGTCCAGCTTTTGCTGCCACAGCAAAGGTGCCAGCGGGGAAAAGTGATGCTGGTCCTCACTGCCTCCTGGAACCCCTTCAAATGCCCCAGACAATTTGGCCCTCTCTACTTTCCTGCGCACTCTAGCCTCAAAAGCACCTTTTTTCACTTTCGGCGCCCCCCAGAGGAAAAAAGACAAACGTCCAGCTTTTGCTGCCACAGCAAAGGTGCCAGCGGGGAAAAGTGATGCTGGTCCTCACTGCCTCCTGGAACCCCTTCAAATGCCCCAGACAATTTGGCCCTCTCTGCTTTCCTGCGGACTCTAGCCTCAAAAGCACCTTTTTTCACTTTCGGCGCCCTCCGGAGGAAAAAAGACAAACGTCCAGCTTTTGCTGCCACAGCAAAGGTGCCAGCGGGGAAAAGTCATGCTGGTCCTCACTGCCTCCTGGAACCCCTTCAAATGCCCCAGACAATTTGGCCCTCTCTGCTTTCCTGCGCACTCTAGCCTCAAAAGCACCTTTTTTCACTATCAGCGCTGTTTGGAGCAAAAAAGACAAACGTCCAGCTTTTGCTGCCACAGCAAAGGTGCCAGCGGGGAAAAGTGATGCTGGTCCTCACTGCCTCCTGGAACCCCTTCAAATGCCCCAGACAATTTGGCCCTCTCTGCTTTCCTGCGCACTCTAGCCTCAAAAGCACCTTTTTTCACTTTCGGCGCCCTCCGGAGCAAAAAAGACAAACGTCCAGCTTTTGCTGCCACAGCAAAGGTGCCAGCGGGGAAAAGTGATGCTGGTCCTCACTGCCTCCTGGAACCCCTTCAAATGCCCCACACAATTTGGCCCTCTCTGCTTTCCTGCGCACTCTAGCCTCAAAAGCACCTTTTTTCACTTTCGGCGCCCCCCAGAAGAAAAAAAAAAAACGTCCAGCTTTTGCTGCCACAGCAAAGGGGCCAGCGGGGAAAAGTGATGCTGGTCCTCACTGCCTCCTGGAACCCCTTCAAATGCCCCAGACAATTTGGCCCTCTGCTTTCCTGCGCACTCTAGCCTCAAAAACACCGGTTTTCACTTTCGGCGCCCCCCAGAGGAAAAAAGACAAACGTCCAGCTTTTGCTGCCACAGCAAAGGTGCCAGCGGGGAAAAGTGATGCTGGTCCTCACTGCCTCCTGGAACCCCTTCAAATGCCCCACACAATTTGGCCCTCTCTGCTTTCCTGCGCACTCTAGCCTCAAAAGCACCTTTTTTCACTTTCGGCGCCCCCCAGAGGAAAAAAGACAAACGTCCAGCTTTTGCTGCCACAGCAAAGGTGCCAGCGGGGTAAAGTCATGCTGGTCCTCACTGCCTCCTGGAACCCCTTCAAATGCCCCAGACAATTTGGCCCTCTCTGCTTTCCTGCGCACTCTAGCCTCAAAAACACCGGTTTTCACTTTCAGCGCTGTTTGGAGCAAAAAAGACAAACGTCCAGCTTTTGCTGCCACAGCAAAGGTGCCAGCGGGGAAAAGTGATGCTGGTCCTCACTGCCTCCTGGAACCCCTTCAAATGCCCCAGACAATTTGGCCCTCTCTGCTTTCCTGCGCACTCTAGCCTCAAAAACACCGGTTTTAACTTTCGGCGCCCCCCAGAGGAAAAAAGACAAACGTCCAGCTTTTGCTGCCACAGCAAAGGTGCCAGCGGGGAAAAGTGATGCTGGTCCTCACTGCCTCCTGGAACCCCTTCAAATGCCCCAGACAATTTGGCCCTCTCTGCTTTCCTGCGCACTCTAGCCTCAAAAGCACCTTTTTTCACTTTCGGCGCCCTCCGGAGGAAAAAAGACAAACGTCCAGCTTTTGCTGCCACAGCAAAGGTGCCAGCGGGGAAAAGTCATGCTGGTCCTCACTGCCTCCTGGAACCCCTTCAAATGCCCCAGACAATTTGGCCCTCTCTGCTTTCCTGCGCACTCTAGCCTCAAAAACACCTTTTTTCACTTTCGGCGCCCCCCAGAGGAAAAAAGACAAACGTCCAGCTTTTGCTGCCACAGCAAAGGTGCCAGCGGGGAAAAGTGATGCTGGTCCTCACTGCCTCCTGGAACCCCTTCAAATGCCCCAGACAATTTGGCCCTCTCTGCTTTCCTGCGCACTCTAGCCTCACAAGCACCTTTTTTCACTTTCGGCGCCCTCCGGATCAAAAAAGACAAACGTCCAGCTTTTGCTGCCACAGCAAAGGTGCCAGCGGGGAAAAGTGATGCTGGTCCTCACTGCCTCCTGGAACCCCTTCAAATGCCCCAGACAATTTGGCCCTCTCTGCTTTCTTGCGCACTCTAGCCTCAAAAGCACCTTTTTTCACTTTCGGCGCCCTCCGGAGCAAAAAAGACAAACGTCCAGCTTTTGCTGCCACAGCAAAGGTGCCAGCGGGGAAAAGTGATGCTGGTCCTCACTGCCTCCTGGAACCCCTTCAAATGCCCCAGACAATTTGGCCCTCTCTGCTTTCCTGCGCACTCTAGCCTCAAAAGCACCTTTTTTCACTATCAGCGCCCTCCGGAGGAAAAAAGACAAACGTCCAGCTTTTGCTGCCACAGCAAAGGTGCCAGCGGGGAAAAGTGATGCTGGTCCTCACTGCCTCCTGGAACCCCTTCAAATGCCCCAGACAATTTGGCCCTCTCTGCTTTCCTGCGCACTATAGCTTCAAAAACACCTTTTTTCACTTTCGGCGCCCCCCAGAAGGAAAAAAAAAAACGTCCAGCTTTTGCTGCCACAGCAAAGGTGCCAGCGGGGAAAAGTCATGCTGGTCCTCACTGCCTCCTGGAACCCCTTCAAATGCCCCAGACAATTTGGCCCTCTCTGCTTTCTTGCGCACTCTAGCCTCAAAAGCACCTTTTTTCACTTTCGGCGCCCCCCAGAAGAAAAAAAAAAAAGTCCAGCTTTTGCTGCCACAGCAAAGGTGCCAGCGGGGAAAAGTGATGCTGGTCCTCACTGCCTCCTGGAACCCCTTCAAATGCCCCAGACAATTTGGCCCTCTCTACTTTCCTGCGCACTCTAGCCTCAAAAGCACCTTTTTTTCACTTTCGGCGCCCCCCAGAGGAAAAAAGACAAACGTCCAGCTTTTGCTGCCACAGCAAATGTGCCAGCGGGGAAAAGTGATGCTGGTCCTCACTGCCTCCTGGAACCCCTTCAAATGCCCCAGACAATTTGGCCCTCTCTGCTTTCCTGCGCACTCTAGCCTCAAAAGCACCTTTTTTCACTTTCGGCGCCCTCCGGAGCAAAAAAGACAAACGTCCAGCTTTTGCTGCCACAGCAAAGGTGCCAGCGGGGAAAAGTCATGCTGGTCCTCACTGCCTCCTGGAACCCCTTCAAATGCCCCAGACAATTTGGCCCTCTCTGCTTTCCTGCGCACTCTAGCCTCAAAAGCACCTTTTTTCACTTTCGGCGCCCTCCGGAGCAAAAAAGACAAACGTCCAGCTTTTGCTGCCACAGCAAAGGTGCCAGCGGGGAAAAGTGATGCTGGTCCTCACTGCCTCCTGGAACCCCTTCAAATGCCCCAGACAATTTGGCCCTCTCTGCTTTCCGGCGCACTCTAGCCTCAAAAGCACCTGTTTTCACTTTCGGCGCCCCCCAGAGGAAAAAAGACAAACGTCCAGCTTTTGCTGCCACAGCAAAGGTGCCAGCGGGGAAAAGTGTGGTTGGTCCTCACTGCCTCCTGGAACCCCTTCAAATGCCCCAGACAATTTGGCCCTCTCTGCTTTCTTGCGCACTCTAGCCTCAAAAGCACCTTTTTTCACTATCAGCGCTGTTTGGAGCAAAAAAGACAAACGTCCAGCTTTTGCTGCCACAGCAAAGGTGCCAGCGGGGAAAAGTGATGCTGGTCCTCACTGCCTCCTGGAACCCCTTCAAATGCCCCACACAATTTGGCCCTCTCTGCTTTCCTGCGCACTCTAGCCTCAAAAGCACCGGTTTTCACTTTCAGTGCTGTTTGGAGCAAAAAAGACAAACGTCCAGCTTTTGCTGCCACAGCAAAGGTGCCAGCGGGGAAAAGTGATGCTGGTCCTCACTGCCTCCTGGAACCCCGTCAAATGCCCCAGACAATTTGGCCCTCTCTGCTTTCCTGCGCACTCTAGCCTCAAAAACACCGGTTTTCACTTTCAGCGCTGTTTGGAGCAAAAAAGACAAACGTCCAGCTTTTGCTGCCACAGCAAAGGTGCCAGCGGGGAAAAGTGATGCTGGTCCTCACTGCCTCCTGGAACCCCTTCAAATGCCCCAGACAATTTGGCCCTCTCTGCTTTCCTGCGCACTCTAGCCTCAAAAACACCGGTTTTAACTTTCGGCGCCCCCCAGAGGAAAAAAGACAAACGTCCAGCTTTTGCTGCCACAGCAAAGGTGCCAGCGGGGAAAAGTGATGCTGGTCCTCACTGCCTCCTGGAACCCCTTCAAATGCCCCAGACAATTTGGCCCTCTCTGCTTTCCTGCGCACTCTAGCCTCAAAAGCACCTTTTTTCACTTTCGGCGCCCTCCGGAGGAAAAAAGACAAACGTCCAGCTTTTGCTGCCACAGCAAAGGTGCCAGCGGGGAAAAGTCATGCTGGTCCTCACTGCCTCCTGGAACCCCTTCAAATGCCCCAGACAATTTGGCCCTCTCTGCTTTCCTGCGCACTCTAGCCTCAAAAACACCTTTTTTCACTTTCGGCGCCCCCCAGAGGAAAAAAGACAAACGTCCAGCTTTTGCTGCCACAGCAAAGGTGCCAGCGGGGAAAAGTGATGCTGGTCCTCACTGCCTCCTGGAACCCCTTCAAATGCCCCAGACAATTTGGCCCTCTCTGCTTTCCTGCGCACTCTAGCCTCAAAAGCACCTTTTTTCACTTTCGGCGCCCTCCGGATCAAAAAAGACAAACGTCCAGCTTTTGCTGCCACAGCAAAGGTGCCAGCGGGGAAAAGTGATGCTGGTCCTCACTGCCTCCTGGAACCCCTTCAAATGCCCCAGACAATTTGGCCCTCTCTGCTTTCTTGCGCACTCTAGCCTCAAAAGCACCTTTTTTCACTTTCGGCGCCCTCCGGAGCAAAAAAGACAAACGTCCAGCTTTTGCTGCCACAGCAAAGGTGCCAGCGGGGAAAAGTGATGCTGGTCCTCACTGCCTCCTGGAACCCCTTCAAATGCCCCAGACAATTTGGCCCTCTCTGCTTTCCTGCGCACTCTAGCCTCAAAAGCACCTTTTTTCACTATCAGCGCCCTCCGGAGGAAAAAAGACAAACGTCCAGCTTTTGCTGCCACAGCAAAGGTGCCAGCGGGGAAAAGTGATGCTGGTCCTCACTGCCTCCTGGAACCCCTTCAAATGCCCCAGACAATTTGGCCCTCTCTGCTTTCCTGCGCACTCTAGCTTCAAAAACACCGGTTTTCACTTTCGGCGCCCCCCCAGAAGGAAAAAAAAAAAACGTCCAGCTTTTGCTGCCACAGCAAAGGTGCCAGCGGGGAAAAGTGATGCTGGTCCTCACTGCCTCCTGGAACCCCTTCAAATGCCCCAGACAATTTGGCCCTCTCTGCTTTCCTGCGCACTCTAGCCTCAAAAGCACCTTTTTTCACTTTCGGCGCCCCCCAGAAGAAAAAAAAAAAAGTCCAGCTTTTGCTGCCACAGCAAAGGTGCCAGCGGGGAAAAGTGATGCTGGTCCTCACTGCCTCCTGGAACCCCTTCAAATGCCCCAGACAATTTGGCCCTCTCTGCTTTCCTGCGCACTCTAGCCTCAAAAGCACCTTTTTTAACTTTCGGCGCCCTCCGGAGCAAAAAAGACAAACGTCCAGCTTTTGCTGCCACAGCAAAGGTGCCAGCGGGGAAAAGTGATGCTGGT
This sequence comes from Vanellus vanellus, assembly GCF_965231255.1. Classification (NCBI taxonomy): domain Eukaryota; kingdom Metazoa; phylum Chordata; class Aves; order Charadriiformes; family Charadriidae; genus Vanellus; species Vanellus vanellus. Next base: position 92,880 of record NW_028127557.1, read on the forward strand.
CCTCACTGCCTCCTGGAACCCCCCTTCAAATGCCCCAGACAATTTGGCCCTCTCTACTTTCCTGCGCACTCTAGCCTCAAAAGCACCTTTTTTCACTTTCGGCGCCCCCCAGAGGAAAAAGACAAACGTCCAGCTTTTGCTGCCACAGCAAAGGTGCCAGCGGGGAAAAGTGATGCTGGTCCTCACTGCCTCCTGGAACCCCTTCAAATGCCCCAGACAATTTGGCCCTCTCTGCTTTCCTGCGGACTCTAGCCTCAAAAGCACCTTTTTTCACTTTCGGCGCCCTCCGGAGGAAAAAAGACAAACGTCCAGCTTTTGCTGCCACAGCAAAGGTGCCAGCGGGGAAAAGTCATGCTGGTCCTCACTGCCTCCTGGAACCCCTTCAAATGCCCCAGACAATTTGGCCCTCTCTGCTTTCCTGCGCACTCTAGCCTCAAAAGCACCTTTTTTCACTTTCGGCGCCCTCCGGAGCAAAAAAGACAAACGTCCAGCTTTTGCTGCCACAGCAAAGGTGCCAGCGGGGAAAAGTGATGCTGGTCCTCACTGCCTCCTGGAACCCTTCAAATGCCCCAGACAATTTGGCCCTCTCTGCTTTCCTGCGGACTCTAGCCTCAAAAGCACCTTTTTTCACTTTCGGCGCCCCCCAGAGAAAAAAGACAAACGTCCAGCTTTTGCTGCCACAGCAAAGGTGCCAGCGGGGAAAAGTGATGCTGGTCCTCACTGCCTCCTGGAACCCCTTCAAATGCCCCAGACAATTTGGCCCTCTCTGCTTTCCTGCGCACTCTAGCCTCAAAAGCACCTTTTTTCACTTTCGGCGCCCTCCGGAGCAAAAAAGACAAACGTCCAGCTTTTGCTGCCACAGCAAAGGTGCCAGCGGGGAAAAGAGATGCTGGTCCTCACTGCCTCCTGGAACCCCTTCAAATGCCCCAGACAATTTGGCCCTCTCTGCTTTCCTGCGCACTCTAGCCTCACAAGCACCTTTTTTCACTTTCGGCGCCCCCCAGAGGAAAAAAGACAAACGTCCAGCTTTTGCTGCCACAGCAAGGTGCCAGCGGGGAAAAGTCATGCTGGTCCTCACTGCCTCCTGGAACCCCTTCAAATGCCCCAGACAATTTGGCCCTCTCTGCTTTCCTGCGCACTCTAGCCTCAAAAGCACCTTTTTTCACTTTCGGCGCCCCCCAGAAGAAAAAAAAAAAAGTCCAGCTTTTGCTGCCACAGCAAAGGTGCCAGCGGGGAAAAGTGATGCTGGTCCTCACTGCCTCCTGGAACCCCTTCAAATGCCCCAGACAATTTGGCCCTCTCTGCTTTCCTGCGCACTCTAGCCTCAAAAGCACCTTTTTTCACTTTCGGCGCCCTCCGGAGGAAAAAAGACAAACGTCCAGCTTTTGCTGCCACAGCAAAGGTGCCAGCGGGGAAAAGTGATGCTGGTCCTCACTGCCTCCTGGAACCCCTTCAAATGCCCCAGACAATTTGGCCCTCTCTACTTTCCTGCGCACTCTAGCCTCAAAAGCACCTTTTTTCACTTTCGGCGCCCCCCAGAGGAAAAAAGACAAACGTCCAGCTTTTGCTGCCACAGCAAAGGTGCCAGCGGGGAAAAGTGATGCTGGTCCTCACTGCCTCCTGGAACCCCTTCAAATGCCCCAGACAATTTGGCCCTCTCTGCTTTCCTGCGCACTCTAGCCTCAAAAGCACCTTTTTTCACTTTCGGCGCCCTCCGGAGGAAAAAAGACAAACGTCCAGCTTTTGCTGCCACAGCAAAGGTGCCAGCGGGGAAAAGTCATGCTGGTCCTCACTGCCTCCTGGAACCCCTTCAAATGCCCCAGACAATTTGGCCCTCTCTGCTTTCCTGCGCACTCTAGCCTCAAAAGCACCTTTTTTCACTATCAGCGCTGTTTGGAGCAAAAAAGACAAACGTCCAGCTTTTGCTGCCACAGCAAAGGTGCCAGCGGGGAAAAGTGATGCTGGTCCTCACTGCCTCCTGGAACCCCTTCAAATGCCCCAGACAATTTGGCCCTCTCTGCTTTCCTGCGCACTCTAGCCTCAAAAGCACCTTTTTTCACTTTCGGCGCCCTCCGGAGCAAAAAAGACAAACGTCCAGCTTTTGCTGCCACAGCAAAGGTGCCAGCGGGGAAAAGTGATGCTGGTCCTCACTGCCTCCTGGAACCCCTTCAAATGCCCCACACAATTTGGCCCTCTCTGCTTTCCTGCGCACTCTAGCCTCAAAAGCACCTTTTTTCACTTTCGGCGCCCCCCAGAGGAAAAAAGACAAACGTCCAGCTTTTGCTGCCACAGCAAAGGTGCCAGCGGGGAAAAGTCATGCTGGTCCTCACTGCCTCCTGGAACCCCTTCAAATGCCCCAGACAATTTGGCCCTCTCTGCTTTCCTGCGCACTCTAGCCTCAAAAACACCGGTTTTCACTTTCAGCGCTGTTTGGAGCAAAAAAGACAAACGTCCAGCTTTTGCTGCCACAGCAAAGGTGCCAGCGGGGAAAAGTGATGCTGGTCCTCACTGCCTCCTGGAACCCCTTCAAATGCCCCAGACAATTTGGCCCTCTCTGCTTTCCTGCGCACTCTAGCCTCAAAAACACCGGTTTTAACTTTCGGCGCCCCCCAGAGGAAAAAAGACAAACGTCCAGCTTTTGCTGCCACAGCAAAGGTGCCAGCGGGGAAAAGTGATGCTGGTCCTCACTGCCTCCTGGAACCCCTTCAAATGCCCCAGACAATTTGGCCCTCTCTGCTTTCCTGCGCACTCTAGCCTCAAAAGCACCTTTTTTCACTTTCGGCGCCCTCCGGAGGAAAAAAGACAAACGTCCAGCTTTTGCTGCCACAGCAAAGGTGCCAGCGGGGAAAAGTCATGCTGGTCCTCACTGCCTCCTGGAACCCCTTCAAATGCCCCAGACAATTTGGCCCTCTCTGCTTTCCTGCGCACTCTAGCCTCAAAAACACCTTTTTTCACTTTCGGCGCCCCCCAGAGGAAAAAAGACAAACGTCCAGCTTTTGCTGCCACAGCAAAGGTGCCAGCGGGGAAAAGTGATGCTGGTCCTCACTGCCTCCTGGAACCCCTTCAAATGCCCCAGACAATTTGGCCCTCTCTGCTTTCCTGCGCACTCTAGCCTCACAAGCACCTTTTTTCACTTTCGGCGCCCTCCGGATCAAAAAAGACAAACGTCCAGCTTTTGCTGCCACAGCAAAGGTGCCAGCGGGGAAAAGTGATGCTGGTCCTCACTGCCTCCTGGAACCCCTTCAAATGCCCCAGACAATTTGGCCCTCTCTGCTTTCTTGCGCACTCTAGCCTCAAAAGCACCTTTTTTCACTTTCGGCGCCCTCCGGAGCAAAAAAGACAAACGTCCAGCTTTTGCTGCCACAGCAAAGGTGCCAGCGGGGAAAAGTGATGCTGGTCCTCACTGCCTCCTGGAACCCCTTCAAATGCCCCAGACAATTTGGCCCTCTCTGCTTTCCTGCGCACTCTAGCCTCAAAAGCACCTTTTTTCACTATCAGCGCCCTCCGGAGGAAAAAAGACAAACGTCCAGCTTTTGCTGCCACAGCAAAGGTGCCAGCGGGGAAAAGTGATGCTGGTCCTCACTGCCTCCTGGAACCCCTTCAAATGCCCCAGACAATTTGGCCCTCTCTGCTTTCCTGCGCACTCTAGCTTCAAAAACACCGGTTTTCACTTTCGGCGCCCCCCAGAAGGAAAAAAAAAAAACGTCCAGCTTTTGCTGCCACAGCAAAGGTGCCAGCGGGGAAAAGTCATGCTGGTCCTCACTGCCTCCTGGAACCCCTTCAAATGCCCCAGACAATTTGGCCCTCTCTGCTTTCTTGCGCACTCTAGCCTCAAAAGCACCTTTTTTCACTTTCGGCGCCCCCCAGAAGAAAAAAAAAAAAGTCCAGCTTTTGCTGCCACAGCAAAGGTGCCAGCGGGGAAAAGTGATGCTGGTCCTCACTGCCTCCTGGAACCCCTTCAAATGCCCCAGACAATTTGGCCCTCTCTACTTTCCTGCGCACTCTAGCCTCAAAAGCACCTTTTTTTCACTTTCGGCGCCCCCCAGAGGAAAAAAGACAAACGTCCAGCTTTTGCTGCCACAGCAAATGTGCCAGCGGGGAAAAGTGATGCTGGTCCTCACTGCCTCCTGGAACCCCTTCAAATGCCCCAGACAATTTGGCCCTCTCTGCTTTCCTGCGCACTCTAGCCTCAAAAGCACCTTTTTTCACTTTCGGCGCCCTCCGGAGGAAAAAAGACAAACGTCCAGCTTTTGCTGCCACAGCAAAGGTGCCAGCGGGGAAAAGTGATGCTGGTCCTCACTGCCTCCTGGAACCCCTTCAAATGCCCCAGACAATTTGGCCCTCTCTGCTTTCTTGCGCACTCTAGCCTCAAAAGCACCTTTTTTCACTTTCGGCGCCCTCCGGAGCAAAAAAGACAAACGTCCAGCTTTTGCTGCCACAGCAAAGGTGCCAGCGGGGAAAAGTGATGCTGGTCCTCACTGCCTCCTGGAACCCCTTCAAATGCCCCAGACAATTTGGCCCTCTCTGCTTTCCTGCGCACTCTAGCCTCAAAAGCACCTTTTTTCACTATCAGCGCCCTCCGGAGGAAAAAAGACAAACGTCCAGCTTTTGCTGCCACAGCAAAGGTGCCAGCGGGGAAAAGTGATGCTGGTCCTCACTGCCTCCTGGAACCCCTTCAAATGCCCCAGACAATTTGGCCCTCTCTGCTTTCCTGCGCACTCTAGCTTCAAAAACACCGGTTTTCACTTTCGGCGCCCCCCAGAAGGAAAAAAAAAAAACGTCCAGCTTTTGCTGCCACAGCAAAGGTGCCAGCGGGGAAAAGTCATGCTGGTCCTCACTGCCTCCTGGAACCCCTTCAAATGCCCCAGACAATTTGGCCCTCTCTGCTTTCTTGCGCACTCTAGCCTCAAAAGCACCTTTTTTCACTTTCGGCGCCCCCCAGAAGAAAAAAAAAAAAGTCCAGCTTTTGCTGCCACAGCAAAGGTGCCAGCGGGGAAAAGTGATGCTGGTCCTCACTGCCTCCTGGAACCCCTTCAAATGCCCCAGACAATTTGGCCCTCTCTACTTTCCTGCGCACTCTAGCCTCAAAAGCACCTTTTTTTCACTTTCGGCGCCCCCCAGAGGAAAAAAGACAAACGTCCAGCTTTTGCTGCCACAGCAAATGTGCCAGCGGGGAAAAGTGATGCTGGTCCTCACTGCCTCCTGGAACCCCTTCAAATGCCCCAGACAATTTGGCCCTCTCTGCTTTCCTGCGCACTCTAGCCTCAAAAGCACCTTTTTTCACTTTCGGCGCCCTCCGGAGCAAAAAAGACAAACGTCCAGCTTTTGCTGCCACAGCAAAGGTGCCAGCGGGGAAAAGTCATGCTGGTCCTCACTGCCTCCTGGAACCCCTTCAAATGCCCCAGACAATTTGGCCCTCTCTGCTTTCCTGCGCACTCTAGCCTCAAAAGCACCTTTTTTCACTTTCGGCGCCCTCCGGAGCAAAAAAGACAAACGTCCAGCTTTTGCTGCCACAGCAAAGGTGCCAGCGGGGAAAAGTGATGCTGGTCCTCACTGCCTCCTGGAACCCCTTCAAATGCCCCAGACAATTTGGCCCTCTCTGCTTTCCGGCGCACTCTAGCCTCAAAAGCACCTGTTTTCACTTTCGGCGCCCCCCAGAGGAAAAAAGACAAACGTCCAGCTTTTGCTGCCACAGCAAAGGTGCCAGCGGGGAAAAGTGTGGTTGGTCCTCACTGCCTCCTGGAACCCCTTCAAATGCCCCAGACAATTTGGCCCTCTCTGCTTTCTTGCGCACTCTAGCCTCAAAAGCACCTTTTTTCACTATCAGCGCTGTTTGGAGCAAAAAAGACAAACGTCCAGCTTTTGCTGCCACAGCAAAGGTGCCAGCGGGGAAAAGTGATGCTGGTCCTCACTGCCTCCTGGAACCCCTTCAAATGCCCCACACAATTTGGCCCTCTCTGCTTTCCTGCGCACTCTAGCCTCAAAAGCACCGGTTTTCACTTTCAGTGCTGTTTGGAGCAAAAAAGACAAACGTCCAGCTTTTGCTGCCACAGCAAAGGTGCCAGCGGGGAAAAGTGATGCTGGTCCTCACTGCCTCCTGGAACGCCTTCAAATGCCCCAGACAATTTGGCCCTCTCTGCTTTCCTGCGCACTCTAGCCTCACAAGCACCTTTTTTCACTTTCGGCGCCCCCCAGAGGAAAAAAGACAAACGTCCAGCTTTTGCTGCCACAGCAAAGGTGCCAGCGGGGAAAAGTGATGCTGGTCCTCACTGCCTCCTGGAACCCCTTCAAATGCCCCAGACAATTTGGCCCTCTCTGCTTTCCTGCGCACTCTAGCCTCAAAAGCACCTTTTTTCACTTTCGGCGCCCCCCAGAAGAAAAAAAAAAAACGTCCAGCTTTTGCTGCCACAGCAAAGGTGCCAGCGGGGAAAAGTGATGCTGGTCCTCACTGCCTCCTGGAACCCCTTCAAATGCCCCAGACAATTTGGCCCTCTCTGCTTTCCTGCGCACTCTAGCCTCAAAAGCACCTTTTTTCACTTTCGGCGCCCTCCGGAGGAAAAAAGACAAACGTCCAGCTTTTGCTGCCACAGCAAAGGTGCCAGCGGGGAAAAGTGATGCTGGTCCTCACTGCCTCCTGGAACCCCTTCAAATGCCCCAGACAATTTGGCCCTCTCTACTTTCCTGCGCACTCTAGCCTCAAAAGCACCTTTTTTCACTTTCGGCGCCCCCCAGAGGAAAAAAGACAAACGTCCAGCTTTTGCTGCCACAGCAAAGGTGCCAGCAGGGAAAAGTGATGCTGGTCCTCACTGCCTCCTGGAACCCCTTCAAATGCCCCAGACAATTTGGCCCTCTCTGCTTTCCTGCGCACTCTAGCCTCAAAAGCACCTTTTTTCACTTTCGGCGCCCTCCGGAGCAAAAAAGACAAACGTCCAGCTTTTGCTGCCACAGCAAAGGTGCCAGCGGGGAAAAGTCATGCTGGTCCTCACTGCCTCCTGGAACCCCTTCAAATGCCCCAGACAATTTGGCCCTCTCTGCTTTCCTGCGCACTCTAGCCTCAAAAGCACCTTTTTTCACTTTCGGCGCCCTCCGGAGCAAAAAAGACAAACGTCCAGCTTTTGCTGCCACAGCAAAGGTGCCAGCGGGGAAAAGTGATGCTGGTCCTCACTGCCTCCTGGAACCCCTTCAAATGCCCCAGACAATTTGGCCCTCTCTGTTTTCCTGCGGACTCTAGCCTCAAAAGCACCTTTTTTCACTTTCGGCGCCCCCCAGAGGAAAAAAGACAAACGTCCAGCTTTTGCTGCCACAGCAAAGGTGCCAGCGGGGAAAAGTGATGCTGGTCCTCACTGCCTCCTGGAACCCCTTCAAATGCCCCAGACAATTTGGCCCTCTCTGCTTTCCTGCGCACTCTAGCCTCAAAAGCACCTTTTTTCACTTTCGGCGCCCTCCGGAGCAAAAAAGACAAACGTCCAGCTTTTGCTGCCACAGCAAAGGTGCCAGCGGGGAAAAGTGATGCTGGTCCTCACTGCCTCCTGGAACCCCTTCAAATGCCCCAGACAATTTGGCCCTCTCTGCTTTCCTGCGCACTCTAGCCTCACAAGCACCTTTTTTCACTTTCGGCGCCCCCCAGAAGAAAAAAAGACAAACGTCCAGCTTTTGCTGCCACAGCAAAGGTGCCAGCGGGGAAAAGTCATGCTGGTCCTCACTGCCTCCTGGAACCCCTTCAAATGCCCCAGACAATTTGGCCCTCTCTGCTTTCCTGCGCACTCTAGCCTCAAAAGCACCTTTTTTCACTTTCGGCGCCCCCCAGAAGAAAAAAAAAAAAGTCCAGCTTTTGCTGCCACAGCAAAGGTGCCAGCGGGGAAAAGTGATGCTGGTCCTCACTGCCTCCTGGAACCCCTTCAAATGCCCCAGACAATTTGGCCCTCTCTGCTTTCCTGCGCACTCTAGCCTCAAAAGCACCTTTTTTCACTTTCGGCGCCCTCCGGAGGAAAAAAGACAAACGTCCAGCTTTTGCTGCCACAGCAAAGGTGCCAGCGGGGAAAAGTCATGCTGGTCCTCACTGCCTCCTGGAACCCCTTCAAATGCCCCAGACAATTTGGCCCTCTCTACTTTCCTGCGCACTCTAGCCTCAAAAGCACCTTTTTTCACTTTCGGCGCCCCCCAGAGGAAAAAAGACAAACGTCCAGCTTTTGCTGCCACAGCAAAGGTGCCAGCGGGGAAAAGTGATGCTGGTCCTCACTGCCTCCTGGAACCCCTTCAAATGCCCCAGACAATTTGGCCCTCTCTGCTTTCCTGCGCACTCTAGCCTCAAAAGCACCTTTTTTCACTTTCGGCGCCCTCCGGAGCAAAAAAGACAAACGTCCAGCTTTTGCTGCCACAGCAAAGGTGCCAGCGGGGAAAAGTCATGCTGGTCCTCACTGCCTCCTGGAACCCCTTCAAATGCCCCAGACAATTTGGCCCTCTCTGCTTTCCTGCGCACTCTAGCCTCAAAAGCACCTTTTTTCACTTTCGGCGCCCTCCGGAGCAAAAAAGACAAACGTCCAGCTTTTGCTGCCACAGCAAAGGTGCCAGCGGGGAAAAGTGATGCTGGTCCTCACTGCCTCCTGGAACCCCTTCAAATGCCCCAGACAATTTGGCCCTCTCTGCTTTCCTGCGGACTCTAGCCTCAAAAGCACCTTTTTTCACTTTCGGCGCCCCCCAGAGGAAAAAAGACAAACGTCCAGCTTTTGCTGCCACAGCAAAGGTGCCAGCGGGGATAAGTGTGGTTGGTCCTCACTGCCTCCTGGAACCCCTTCAAATGCCCCACACAATTTGGCCCTCTCTGCTTTCCTGCGCACTCTAGCCTCAAAAGCACCGGTTTTCACTTTCAGCGCTGTTTGGAGCAAAAAAGACAAACGTCCAGCTTTTGCTGCCACAGCAAAGGTGCCAGCGGGGAAAAGTCATGCTGGTCCTCACTGCCTCCTGGAACCCTTTCAAATGCCCCAGACAATTTGGCCCTCTCTGCTTTCCTGCGCACTCTAGCCTCAAAAGCACCTTTTTTCACTTTCGGCGCCCCCCAGAAGAAAAAAAAAAAACGTCCAGCTTTTGCTGCCACAGCAAAGGTGCCAGCGGGGAAAAGTGATGCTGGTCCTCACTGCCTCCTGGAACCCCTTCAAATGCCCCAGACAATTTGGCCCTCTCTGCTTTCCTGCGCACTCTAGCCTCAAAAACACCGGTTTTCACTTTCGGCGCCCCCCAGAGGAAAAAAGACAAACGTCCAGCTTTTGCTGCCACAGCAAAGGTGCCAGCGGGGAAAAGTGATGCTGGTCCTCACTGCCTCCTGGAACCCCTTCAAATGCCCCAGACAATTTGGCCCTCTCTGCTTTCCTGCGCACTCTAGCCTCAAAAACACCGGTTTTCACTTTCGGCGCCCTCCGGAGGAAAAAAGACAAACGTCCAGCTTTTGCTGCCACAACAAAGGTGCCAGCGGGGAAAAGTGATGCTGGTCCTCACTGCCTCCTGGAACCCCTTCAAATGCCCCAGACAATTTGGCCCTCTCTGCTTTCCTGCGCACTCTAGCCTCAAAAGCACCTTTTTTCACTATCAGCGCCCTCCGGAGGAAAAAAGACAAACGTCCAGCTTTTGCTGCCACAGCAAAGGTGCCAGCGGGGAAAAGTCATGCTGGTCCTCACTGCCTCCTGGAACCCCTTCAAATGCCCCAGACAATTTGGCCCTCTCTGCTTTCCTGCGCACTCTAGCCTCAAAAGCACCTTTTTTCACTTTCGGCGCCCCCCACAAGAAAAAAAAAAAACGTCCAGCTTTTGCTGCCACAGCAAAGGTGCCAGCGGGGAAAAGTGATGCTGGTCCTCACTGCCTCCTGGAACCCCTTCAAATGCCCCAGACAATTTGGCCCTCTCTGCTTTCCTGCACACTCTAGCCTCAAAAGCACCTTTTTTCACTTTCGGCGCCCTCCGGAGGAAAAAAGACAAACGTCCAGCTTTTGCTGCCACAGCAAAGGTGCCAGCGGGGAAAAGTGATGCTGGTCCTCACTGCCTCCTGGAACCCCTTCAAATGCCCCAGACAATTTGGCCCTCTCTACTTTCCTGCGCACTCTAGCCTCAAAAGCACCTTTTTTCACTTTCGGCGCCCCCCAGAGGAAAAAAGACAAACGTCCAGCTTTTGCTGCCACAGCAAAGGTGCCAGCGTGGAAAAGTGATGCTGGTCCTCACTGCCTCCTGGAACCCCTTCAAATGCCCCAGACAATTTGGCCCTCTCTGCTTTCCTGCGCACTCTAGCCTCAAAAACACCGGTTTTCACTTTCGGCGCCCCCCAGAGGAAAAAAGACAAACGTCCAGCTTTTGCTGCCACAGCAAAGGTGCCAGCGGGGAAAAGTGATGCTGGTCCTCACTGCCTCCTGGAACCCCTTCAAATGCCCCAGACAATTTGGCCCTCTCTGCTTTCCTGCGCACTCTAGCCTCAAAAGCACCTTTTTTCACTTTCGGCGCCCCCCACAAGAAAAAAAAAAAACGTCCAGCTTTTGCTGCCACAGCAAAGGTGCCAGCGGGGAAAAGTGATGCTGGTCCTCACTGCCTCCTGGAACCCCTTCAAATGCCCCAGACAATTTGGCCCTCTCTGCTTTCCTGCGCACTCTAGCCTCAAAAGCACCTTTTTTCACTTTCGGCGCCCTCCGGAGGAAAAAAGACAAACGTCCAGCTTTTGCTGCCACAGCAAAGGTGCCAGCGGGGAAAAGTGATGCTGGTCCTCACTGCCTCCTGGAACCCCTTCAAATGCCCCAGACAATTTGGCCCTCTCTGCTTTCCTGCGCACTCTAGCCTCAAAAGCACCTTTTTTCACTTTCGGCGCCCCCCACAAGAAAAAAAAAAAACGTCCAGCTTTTGCTGCCACAGCAAAGGTGCCAGCGGGGAAAAGTGATGCTGGTCCTCACTGCCTCCTGGAACCCCTTCAAATGCCCCAGACAATTTGGCCCTCTCTGCTTTCCTGCGCACTCTAGCCTCAAAAGCACCTTTTTTCACTTTCGGCGCCCTCCGGAGGAAAAAAGACAAACGTCCAGCTTTTGCTGCCACAGCAAAGGTGCCAGCGGGGAAAAGTGATGCTGGTCCTCACTGCCTCCTGGAACCCCTTCAAATGCCCCAGACAATTTGGCCCTCTCTGCTTTCCTGCGCACTCTAGCCTCAAAAACACCGGTTTTCACTTTCGGCGCCCCCCAGAGGAAAAAAGACAAACGTCCAGCTTTTGCTGCCACAGCAAAGGTGCCAGCGGGGAAAAGTGATGCTGGTCCTCACTGCCTCCTGGAACCCCTTCAAATGCCCCAGACAATTTGGCCCTCTCTGCTTTCCTGCGCACTCTAGCCTCAAAAGCACCTTTTTTCACTTTCGGCGCCCCCCACAAGAAAAAAAAAAAACGTCCAGCTTTTGCTGCCACAGCAAAGGTGCCAGCGGGGAAAAGTGATGCTGGTCCTCACTGCCTCCTGGAACCCCTTCAAATGCCCCAGACAATTTGGCCCTCTCTGCTTTCCTGCGCACTCTAGCCTCAAAAGCACCTTTTTTCACTTTCGGCGCCCTCCGGAGGAAAAAAGACAAACGTCCAGCTTTTGCTGCCACAGCAAAGGTGCCAGCGGGGAAAAGTGATGCTGGTCCTCACTGCCTCCTGGAACCCCTTCAAATGCCCCAGACAATTTGGCCCTCTCTACTTTCCTGCGCACTCTAGCCTCAAAAGCACCTTTTTTCACTTTCGGCGCCCCCCAGAGGAAAAAAGACAAACGTCCAGCTTTTGCTGCCACAGCAAAGGTGCCAGCGGGGAAAAGTGATGCTGGTCCTCACTGCCTCCTGGAACCCCTTCAAATGCCCCAGACAATTTGGCCCTCTCTGCTTTCCTGCGGACTCTAGCCTCAAAAGCACCTTTTTTCACTTTTGGCGCTCTTCGGAGCAAAAAAGACAAACGTCCAGCTTTTGCTGCCACAGCAAAGGTGCCAGCGGGGAAAAGTCATGCTGGTCCTCACTGCCTCCTGGAACCCCTTCAAATGCCCCAGACAATTTGGCCCTCTCTGCTTTCCTGCGCACTCTAGCCTCAAAAACACCGGTTTTCACTTTCGGCGCCCTCCGGAGGAAAAAAGACAAACGTCCAGCTTTTGCTGCCACAACAAAGGTGCCAGCGGGGAAAAGTGATGCTGGTCCTCACTGCCTCCTGGAACCCCTTCAAATGCCCCAGACAATTTGGCCCTCTCTGCTTTCCTGCGCACTCTAGCCTCAAAAGCACCTTTTTTCACTATCAGCGCCCTCCGGAGGAAAAAAGACAAACGTCCAGCTTTTGCTGCCACAGCAAAGGTGCCAGCGGGGAAAAGTCATGCTGGTCCTCACTGCCTCCTGGAACCCCTTCAAATGCCCCAGACAATTTGGCCCTCTCTGCTTTCCTGCGCACTCTAGCCTCAAAAGCACCTTTTTTCACTTTCGGCGCCCCCCAGAGGAAAAAAGACAAACGTCCAGCTTTTGCTGCCACAGCAAAGGTGCCAGCGGGGAAAAGTGATGCTGGTCCTCACTGCCTCCTGGAACCCCTTCAAATGCCCCAGACAATTTGGCCCTCTCTGCTTTCCTGCGCACTCTAGCCTCAAAAACACCGGTTTTCACTTTCGGCGCCCCCCAGAGGAAAAAAGACAAACGTCCAGCTTTTGCTGCCACAGCAAAGGTGCCAGCGGGGAAAAGTGATGCTGGTCCTCACTGCCTCCTGGAACCCCGTCAAATGCCCCAGACAATTTGGCCCTCTCTGCTTTCCTGCGCACTCTAGCCTCAAAAACACCGGTTTTCACTTTCAGCGCTGTTTGGAGCAAAAAAGACAAACGTCCAGCTTTTGCTGCCACAGCAAAGGTGCCAGCGGGGAAAAGTGATGCTGGTCCTCACTGCCTCCTGGAACCCCTTCAAATGCCCCAGACAATTTGGCCCTCTCTGCTTTCCTGCGCACTCTAGCCTCAAAAACACCGGTTTTCACTTTCGGCGCCCCCCAGAGGAAAAAAGACAAACGTCCAGCTTTTGCTGCCACAGCAAAGGTGCCAGCGGGGAAAAGTCATGCTGGTCCTCACTGCCTCCTGGAACCCCTTCAAATGCCCCAGACAATTTGGCCCTCTCTGCTTTCCTGCGCACTCTAGCCTCAAAAGCACCCTTTTTCACTTTCGGCGCCCCCCAGAAGAAAAAAAAAAAACGTCCAGCTTTTGCTGCCACAGCAAAGGTGCCAGCGGGGAAAAGTGATGCTGGTCCTCACTGCCTCCTGGAACCCCTTCAAATGCCCCAGACAATTTGGCCCTCTCTGCTTTCCTGCGCACTCTAGCCTCAAAAGCACCTTTTTTCACTTTCGGCGCCCTCCGGAGGAAAAAAGACAAACGTCCAGCTTTTGCTGCCACAGCAAAGGTGCCAGCGGGGAAAAGTGATGCTGGTCCTCACTGCCTCCTGGAACCCCTTCAAATGCCCCAGACAATTTGGCCCTCTCTGCTTTCCTGCGCACTCTAGCCTCAAAAGCACCTTTTTTCACTTTCGGCGCCCCCCAGAGGAAAAAAGACAAACGTCCAGCTTTTGCTGCCACAGCAAAGGTGCCAGCGGGGAAAAGTGATGCTGGTCCTCACTGCCTCCTGGAACCCCTTCAAATGCCCCAGACAATTTGGCCCTCTCTGCTTTCCTGCGCACTCTAGCCTCAAAAGCACCTTTTTTCACTTTCGGCGCCCTCCGGAGCAAAAAAGACAAACGTCCAGCTTTTGCTGCCACAGCAAAGGTGCCAGCGGGGAAAAGTGATGCTGGTCCTCACTGCCTCCTGGAACCCCTTCAAATGCCCCAGACAATTTGGCCCTCTCTGCTTTCCTGCGCACTCTAGCCTCAAAAACACAGGTTTTCACTTTCGGCGCCCTCCGGAGGAAAAAAGACAAACGTCCAGCTTTTGCTGCCACAACAAAGGTGCCAGCGGGGAAAAGTGATGCTGGTCCTCACTGCCTCCTGGAACCCCTTCAAATGCCCCAGACAATTTGGCCCTCTCTGCTTTCCTGCGCACTCTAGCCTCAAAAGCACCTTTTTTCACTATCAGCGCCCTCCGGAGGAAAAAAGACAAACGTCCAGCTTTTGCTGCCACAGCAAAGGTGCCAGCGGGGAAAAGTGATGCTGGTCCTCACTGCCTCCTGGAACCCCTTCAAATGCCCCAGACAATTTGGCCCTCTCTGCTTTCCTGCGCACTCTAGCCTCAAAAGCACCTTTTTTCACTTTCGGCGCCCCCCAGAGGAAAAAAGACAAACGTCCAGCTTTTGCTGCCACAGCAAAGGTGCCAGCGGGGAAAAGTGATGCTGGTCCTCACTGCCTCCTGGAACCCCTTCAAATGCCCCAGACAATTTGGCCCTCTCTGCTTTCCTGCGCACTCTAGCCCTAAAAGCACCTTTTTTCACTTTCGGCGCCCTCCGGAGGAAAAAAGACAAACGTCCAGCTTTTGCTGCCACAGCAAAGGTGCCAGCGGGGAAAAGTGATGCTGGTCCTCACTGCCTCCTGGAACCCCTTCAAATGCCCCAGACAATTTGGCCCTCTCTGCTTTCCTGCGCACTCTAGCCTCAAAAGCACCTTTTTTCACTTTCGGCGCCCCCCAGAAGAAAAAAAAAAAACGTCCAGCTTTTGCTGCAACAGCAAAGGTGCCAGCGGGGAAAAGTGATGCTGGTCCTCACTGCCTCCTGGAACCCCTTCAAATGCCCCAGACAATTTGGCCCTCTCTGCTTTCCTGCGCACTCTAGCCTCAAAAACACCGGTTTTCACTTTCGGCGCCCCCCAGAGGAAAAAAGACAAACGTCCAGCTTTTGCTGCCACAGCAAAGGTGCCAGCGGGGAAAAGTGATGCTGGTCCTCACTGCCTCCTGGAACCCCTTCAAATGCCCCAGACAATTTGGCCCTCTCTGCTTTCCTGCGCACTCTAGCCTCAAAAACACCGGTTTTCACTTTCGGCGCCCTCCGGAGGAAAAAAGACAAACGTCCAGCTTTTGCTGCCACAACAAAGGTGCCAGCGGGGAAAAGTGATGCTGGTCCTCACTGCCTCCTGGAACCCCTTCAAATGCCCCAGACAATTTGGCCCTCTCTGCTTTCCTGCGCACTCTAGCCTCAAAAGCACCTTTTTTCACTATCAGCGCCCTCCGGAGGAAAAAAGACAAACGTCCAGCTTTTGCTGCCACAGCAAAGGTGCCAGCGGGGAAAAGTCATGCTGGTCCTCACTGCCTCCTGGAACCCCTTCAAATGCCCCAGACAATTTGGCCCTCTCTGCTTTCCTGCGCACTCTAGCCTCAAAAGCACCTTTTTTCACTTTCGGCGCCCCCCAGAGGAAAAAAGACAAACGTCCAGCTTTTGCTGCCACAGCAAAGGTGCCAGCGGGGAAAAGTGATGCTGGTCCTCACTGCCTCCTGGAACCCCTTCAAATGCCCCAGACAATTTGGCCCTCTCTGCTTTCCTGCGCACTCTAGCCTCAAAAACACCGGTTTTCACTTTCGGCGCCCCCCAGAGGAAAAAAGACAAACGTCCAGCTTTTGCTGCCACAGCAAAGGTGCCAGCGGGGAAAAGTGATGCTGGTCCTCACTGCCTCCTGGAACCCCTTCAAATGCCCCAGACAATTTGGCCCTCTCTGCTTTCCTGCGCACTCTAGCCTCAAAAACACCGGTTTTCACTTTCGGCGCCCCCCAGAGGAAAAAAGACAAACGTCCAGCTTTTGCTGCCACAGCAAAGGTGCCAGCGGGGAAAAGTGATGCTGGTCCTCACTGCCTCCTGGAACCCCTTCAAATGCCCCAGACAATTTGGCCCTCTCTGCTTTCCTGCGCACTCTAGCCTCAAAAGCACCTTTTTTCACTTTCGGCGCCCCCCACAAGAAAAAAAAAAAACGTCCAGCTTTTGCTGCCACAGCAAAGGTGCCAGCGGGGAAAAGTGATGCTGGTCCTCACTGCCTCCTGGAACCCCTTCAAATGCCCCAGACAATTTGGCCCTCTCTGCTTTCCTGCGCACTCTAGCCTCAAAAGCACCTTTTTTCACTTTCGGCGCCCTCCGGAGCAAAAAAGACAAACGTCCAGCTTTTGCTGCCACAGCAAAGGTGCCAGCGGGGAAAAGTGATGCTGGTCCTCACTGCCTCCTGGAACCCCTTCAAATGCCCCAGACAATTTGGCCCTCTCTACTTTCCTGCGCACTCTAGCCTCAAAAGCACCTTTTTTCACTTTCGGCGCCCCCCAGAGGAAAAAAGACAAACGTCCAGCTTTTGCTGCCACAGCAAAGGTGCCAGCGGGGAAAAGTGATGCTGGTCCTCACTGCCTCCTGGAACCCCTTCAAATGCCCCAGACAATTTGGCCCTCTCTGCTTTCCTGCGGACTCTAGCCTCAAAAGCACCTTTTTTCACTTTTGGCGCTCTTCGGAGCAAAAAAGACAAACGTCCAGCTTTTGCTGCCACAGCAAAGGTGCCAGCGGGGAAAAGTCATGCTGGTCCTCACTGCCTCCTGGAACCCCTTCAAATGCCCCAGACAATTTGGCCCTCTCTGCTTTCCTGCGCACTCTAGCCTCAAAAACACCGGTTTTCACTTTCGGCGCCCTCCGGAGGAAAAAAGACAAACGTCCAGCTTTTGCTGCCACAACAAAGGTGCCAGCGGGGAAAAGTGATGCTGGTCCTCACTGCCTCCTGGAACCCCTTCAAATGCCCCAGACAATTTGGCCCTCTCTGCTTTCCTGCGCACTCTAGCCTCAAAAGCACCTTTTTTCACTATCAGCGCCCTCCGGAGGAAAAAAGACAAACGTCCAGCTTTTGCTGCCACAGCAAAGGTGCCAGCGGGGAAAAGTCATGCTGGTCCTCACTGCCTCCTGGAACCCCTTCAAATGCCCCAGACAATTTGGCCCTCTCTGCTTTCCTGCGCACTCTAGCCTCAAAAGCACCTTTTTTCACTTTCGGCGCCCCCCAGAGGAAAAAAGACAAACGTCCAGCTTTTGCTGCCACAGCAAAGGTGCCAGCGGGGAAAAGTGATGCTGGTCCTCACTGCCTCCTGGAACCCCGTCAAATGCCCCAGACAATTTGGCCCTCTCTGCTTTCCTGCGCACTCTAGCCTCAAAAACACCGGTTTTCACTTTCAGCGCTGTTTGGAGCAAAAAAGACAAACGTCCAGCTTTTGCTGCCACAGCAAAGGTGCCAGCGGGGAAAAGTGATGCTGGTCCTCACTGCCTCCTGGAACCCCTTCAAATGCCCCAGACAATTTGGCCCTCTCTGCTTTCCTGCGCACTCTAGCCTCAAAAACACCGGTTTTCACTTTCGGCGCCCCCCAGAGGAAAAAAGACAAACGTCCAGCTTTTGCTGCCACAGCAAAGGTGCCAGCGGGGAAAAGTGATGCTGGTCCTCACTGCCTCCTGGAACCCCTTCAAATGCCCCAGACAATTTGGCCCTCTCTGCTTTCCTGCGCACTCTAGCCTCAAAAGCACCCTTTTTCACTTTCGGCGCCCCCCAGAAGAAAAAAAAAAAACGTCCAGCTTTTGCTGCCACAGCAAAGGTGCCAGCGGGGAAAAGTGATGCTGGTCCTCACTGCCTCCTGGAACCCCTTCAAATGCCCCAGACAATTTGGCCCTCTCTGCTTTCCTGCGCACTCTAGCCTCAAAAGCACCTTTTTTCACTTTTGGCGCCCTCCGGAGCAAAAAAGACAAACGTCCAGCTTTTGCTGCCACAGCAAAGGTGCCAGCGGGGAAAAGTGATGCTGGTCCTCACTGCCTCCTGGAACCCCTTCAAATGCCCCAGACAATTTGGCCCTCTCTACTTTCCTGCGCACTCTAGCCTTCAAAAGCACCTTTTTTTCACTTTCGGCGCCCCAGAGGAAAAAAGACAAACGTCCAGCTTTTGCTGCCACAGCAAAGGTGCCAGCGGGGAAAAGTGATGCTGGTCCTCACTGCCTCCTGGAACCCCTTCAAATGCCCCAGACAATTTGGCCCTCTCTGCTTTCCTGCGCACTCTAGCCTCAAAAGCACCTTTTTTCACTTTCGGCGCCCTCCGGAGCAAAAAAGACAAACGTCCAGCTTTTGCTGCCACAGCAAAGGTGCCAGCGGGGAAAAGTCATGCTGGTCCTCACTGCCTCCTGGAACCCCTTCAAATGCCCCAGACAATTTGGCCCTCTCTGCTTTCCTGCGCACTCTAGCCTCAAAAACACAGGTTTTCACTTTCGGCGCCCTCCGGAGGAAAAAAGACAAACGTCCAGCTTTTGCTGCCACAACAAAGGTGCCAGCGGGGAAAAGTGATGCTGGTCCTCACTGCCTCCTGGAACCCCTTCAAATGCCCCAGACAATTTGGCCCTCTCTGCTTTCCTGCGCACTCTAGCCTCAAAAGCACCTTTTTTCACTATCAGCGCCCTCCGGAGGAAAAAAGACAAACGTCCAGCTTTTGCTGCCACAGCAAAGGTGCCAGCGGGGAAAAGTGATGCTGGTCCTCACTGCCTCCTGGAACCCCTTCAAATGCCCCAGACAATTTGGCCCTCTCTGCTTTCCTGCGCACTCTAGCCTCAAAAGCACCTTTTTTCACTTTCGGCGCCCCCCAGAGGAAAAAAGACAAACGTCCAGCTTTTGCTGCCACAGCAAAGGTGCCAGCGGGGAAAAGTGATGCTGGTCCTCACTGCCTCCTGGAACCCCTTCAAATGCCCCAGACAATTTGGCCCTCTCTGCTTTCCTGCGCACTCTAGCCCTAAAAGCACCTTTTTTCACTTTCGGCGCCCTCCGGAGGAAAAAAGACAAACGTCCAGCTTTTGCTGCCACAGCAAAGGTGCCAGCGGGGAAAAGTGATGCTGGTCCTCACTGCCTCCTGGAACCCCTTCAAATGCCCCAGACAATTTGGCCCTCTCTACTTTCCTGCGCACTCTAGCCTCAAAAGCACCTTTTTTCACTTTCGGCGCCCCCCAGAGGAAAAAAGACAAACGTCCAGCTTTTGCTGCCACAGCAAAGGTGCCAGCGGGGAAAAGTGATGCTGGTCCTCACTGCCTCCTGGAACCCCTTCAAATGCCCCAGACAATTTGGCCCTCTCTGCTTTCCTGCGGACTCTAGCCTCAAAAGCACCTTTTTTCACTTTTGGCGCTCTCCGGAGCAAAAAAGACAAACGTCCAGCTTTTGCTGCCACAGCAAAGGTGCCAGCGGGGAAAAGTGATGCTGGTCCTCACTGCCTCCTGGAACCCCTTCAAATGCCCCAGACAATTTGGCCCTCTCTGCTTTCCTGCGCACTCTAGCCTCAAAAGCACCTTTTTTCACTTTCGGCGCCCTCCGGAGGAAAAAAGACAAACGTCCAGCTTTTGCTGCCACAGCAAAGGTGCCAGCGGGGAAAAGTGATGCTGGTCCTCACTGCCTCCTGGAACCCCTTCAAATGCCCCAGACAATTTGGCCCTCTCTGCTTTCCTGCGCACTCTAGCCTCAAAAGCACCTTTTTTCACTTTCGGCGCCCCCCAGAGGAAAAAAGACAAACGTCCAGCTTTTGCTGCCACAGCAAAGGTGCCAGCGGGGAAAAGTCATGCTGGTCCTCACTGCCTCCTGGAACCCCTTCAAATGCCCCAGACAATTTGGCCCTCTCTGCTTTCCTGCGCACTCTAGCCTCAAAAGCACCTTTTTTCACTTTTGGCGCTCTCCGGAGCAAAAAAGACAAACGTCCAGCTTTTGCTGCCACAGCAAAGGTGCCAGCGGGGAAAAGTGATGCTGGTCCTCACTGCCTCCTGGAACCCCTTCAAATGCCCCAGACAATTTGGCCCTCTCTGCTTTCCTGCGCACTCTAGCCTCAAAAGCACCGGTTTTCACTTTCGGCGCCCCCCAGAGGAAAAAAGACAAACGTCCAGCTTTTGCTGCCACAGCAAAGGTGCCAGCGGGGAAAAGTGATGCTGGTCCTCACTGCCTCCTGGAACCCCTTCAAATGCCCCAGACAATTTGGCCCTCTCTGCTTTCCTGCGCACTCTAGCCTCACAAGCACCTTTTTTCACTTTCGGCGCCCCCCAGAGGAAAAAAGACAAACGTCCAGCTTTTGCTGCCACAGCAAAGGTGCCAGCGGGGAAAAGTGATGCTGGTCCTCACTGCCTCCTGGAACCCCTTCAAATGCCCCAGACAATTTGGCCCTCTCTGCTTTCCTGCGGACTCTAGCCTCACAAGCACCTTTTTTCACTTTCGGCGCCCCCCAGAGGAAAAAAGACAAACGTCCAGCTTTTGCTGCCACAGCAAAGGTGCCAGCGGGGAAAAGTGATGCTGGTCCTCACTGCCTCCTGGAACCCCTTCAAATGCCCCAGACAATTTGGCCCTCTCTGCTTTCCTGCGCACTCTAGCCTCAAAAGCACCTTTTTTCACTATCAGCGCTGTTTGGAGCAAAAAAGACAAACGTCCAGCTTTTGCTGCCACAGCAAAGGTGCCAGCGGGGAAAAGTGATGCTGGTCCTCACTGCCTCCTGGAACCCCTTCAAATGCCCCAGACAATTTGGCCCTCTCTGCTTTCCTGCGCACTCTAGCCTCAAAAGCACCTTTTTTCACTTTCGGCGCCCTCCGGAGCAAAAAAGACAAACGTCCAGCTTTTGCTGCCACAGCAAAGGTGCCAGCGGGGAAAAGTGATGCTGGTCCTCACTGCCTCCTGGAACCCCTTCAAATGCCCCAGACAATTTGGCCCTCTCTGCTTTCCTGCGCACTCTAGCCTCAAAAGCACCTTTTTTCACTTTCGGCGCCCTCCGGAGGAAAAAAGACAAACGTCCAGCTTTTGCTGCCACAGCAAAGGTGCCAGCGGGGAAAAGTGATGCTGGTCCTCACTGCCTCCTGGAACCCCTTCAAATGCCCCAGACAATTTGGCCCTCTCTGCTTTCCTGCGCACTCTAGCCTCAAAAGCACCTTTTTTCACTTTCGGCGCCCCCCAGAGGAAAAAAGACAAACGTCCAGCTTTTGCTGCCACAGCAAAGGTGCCAGCGGGGAAAAGTCATGCTGGTCCTCACTGCCTCCTGGAACCCCTTCAAATGCCCCAGACAATTTGGCCCTCTCTGCTTTCCTGCGGACTCTAGCCTCAAAAGCACCTTTTTTCACTTTTGACGCTCTCCGGAGGAAAAAAGACAAACGTCCAGCTTTTGCTGCCACAGCAAAGGTGCCAGCGGGGAAAAGTGATGCTGGTCCTCACTGCCTCCTGGAACCCCTTCAAATGCCCCAGACAATTTGGCCCTCTCTGCTTTCCTGCGCACTCTAGCCTCAAAAGCACCTTTTTTCACTTTCGGCGCCCTCCGGAGCAAAAAAGACAAACGTCCAGCTTTTGCTGCCACAGCAAAGGTGCCAGCGGGGAAAAGTGATGCTGGTCCTCACTGCCTCCTGGAACCCCTTCAAATGCCCCAGACAATTTGGCCCTCTCTGCTTTCCTGCGCACTCTAGCCTCACAAGCACCTTTTTTCACTTTCGGCGCCCCCCAGAGGAAAAAAGACAAACGTCCAGCTTTTGCTGCCACAGCAAAGGTGCCAGCGGGGAAAAGTGATGCTGGTCCTCACTGCCTCCTGGAACCCCTTCAAATGCCCCAGACAATTTGGCCCTCTCTGCTTTCCTGCGGACTCTAGCCTCACAAGCACCTTTTTTCACTTTCGGCGCCCCCCAGAGGAAAAAAGACAAACGTCCAGCTTTTGCTGCCACAGCAAAGGTGCCAGCGGGGAAAAGTGTGGTTGGTCCTCACTGCCTCCTGGAACCCCTTCAAATGCCCCAGACAATTTGGCCCTCTCTGCTTTCCGGCGCACTCTAGCCTCAAAAGCACCTTTTTTCACTATCAGCGCTGTTTGGAGCAAAAAAGACAAACGTCCAGCTTTTGCTGCCACAGCAAAGGTGCCAGCGGGGAAAAGTGATGCTGGTCCTCACTGCCTCCTGGAACCCCTTCAAATGCCCCAGACAATTTGGCCCTCTCTGCTTTCCTGCGCACTCTAGCCTCAAAAGCACCTTTTTTCACTTTCGGCGCCCTCCGGAGGAAAAAAGACAAACGTCCAGCTTTTGCTGCCACAGCAAAGGTGCCAGCGGGGAAAAGTGATGCTGGTCCTCACTGCCTCCTGGAACCCCTTCAAATGCCCCAGACAATTTGGCCCTCTCTGCTTTCCTGCGCACTCTAGCCTCAAAAGCACCTTTTTTCACTTTCGGCGCCCCCCAGAAGAAAAAAAAAAAACGTCCAGCTTTTGCTGCCACAGCAAAGGTGCCAGCGGGGAAAAGTGATGCTGGTCCTCACTGCCTCCTGGAACCCCTTCAAATGCCCCAGACAATTTGGCCCTCTCTGCTTTCCTGCGCACTCTAGCCTCAAAAACACCGGTTTTCACTTTCGGCGCCCCCCAGAGGAAAAAAGACAAACGTCCAGCTTTTGCTGCCACAGCAAAGGTGCCAGCGGGGAAAAGTGATGCTGGTCCTCACTGCCTCCTGGAACCCCTTCAAATGCCCCAGACAATTTGGCCCTCTCTGCTTTCCTGCGCACTCTAGCCTCAAAAACACCGGTTTTCACTTTCGGCGCCCCCCAGAGGAAAAAAGACAAACGTCCAGCTTTTGCTGCCACAGCAAAGGTGCCAGCGGGGAAAAGTGATGCTGGTCCTCACTGCCTCCTGGAACCCCTTCAAATGCCCCAGACAATTTGGCCCTCTCTGCTTTCCTGCGCACTCTAGCCTCAAAAGCACCTTTTTTCACTTTCGGCGCCCCCCAGAGGAAAAAAGACAAACGTCCAGCTTTTGCTGCCACAGCAAAGGTGCCAGCGGGGAAAAGTCATGCTGGTCCTCACTGCCTCCTGGAACCCCTTCAAATGCCCCAGACAATTTGGCCCTCTCTGCTTTCCTGCGGACTCTAGCCTCACAAGCACCTTTTTTCACTTTCGGCGCCCCCCAGAGGAAAAAAGACAAACGTCCAGCTTTTGCTGCCACAGCAAAGGTGCCAGCGGGGAAAAGTGTGGTTGGTCCTCACTGCCTCCTGGAACCCCTTCAAATGCCCCAGACAATTTGGCCCTCTCTGCTTTCCTGCGCACTCTAGCCTCAAAAGCACCTTTTTTCAATATCAGCGCTGTTTGGAGCAAAAAAGACAAACGTCCAGCTTTTGCTGCCACAGCAAAGGTGCCAGCGGGGAAAAGTGATGCTGGTCCTCACTGCCTCCTGGAACCCCTTCAAATGCCCCAGACAATTTGGCCCTCTCTGCTTTCCTGCGCACTCTAGCCTCAAAAGCACCTTTTTTCACTTTCGGCGCCCTCCGGAGCAAAAAAGACAAACGTCCAGCTTTTGCTGCCACAGCAAAGGTGCCAGCGGGGAAAAGTGATGCTGGTCCTCACTGCCTCCTGGAACCCCTTCAAATGCCCCAGACAATTTGGCCCTCTCTGCTTTCCTGCGCACTCTAGCCTCAAAAGCACCTTTTTTCACTTTCGGCGCCCCCCAGAGGAAAAAAGACAAACGTCCAGCTTTTGCTGCCACAGCAAAGGTGCCAGCGGGGAAAAGTGATGCTGGTCCTCACTGCCTCCTGGAACCCCTTCAAATGCCCCAGACAATTTGGCCCTCTCTGCTTTCCTGCGCACTCTAGCCTCAAAAACACCTTTTTTCACTTTTGGCGCTCTTCGGAGCAAAAAAGACAAACGTCCAGCTTTTGCTGCCACAGCAAAGGTGCCAGCGGGGAAAAGTCATGCTGGTCCTCACTGCCTCCTGGAACCCCTTCAAATGCCCCAGACAATTTGGCCCTCTCTGCTTTCCTGCGCACTCTAGCCTCAAAAGCACCTTTTTTCACTTTCGGCGCCCCCCAGAGGAAAAAAGACAAACGTCCAGCTTTTGCTGCCACAGCAAAGGTGCCAGCGGGGAAAAGTCATGCTGGTCCTCACTGCCTCCTGGAACCCCTTCAAATGCCCCAGACAATTTGGCCCTCTCTGCTTTCCTGCGGACTCTAGCCTCACAAGCACCTTTTTTCACTTTCGGCGCCCCCCAGAGGAAAAAAGACAAACGTCCAGCTTTTGCTGCCACAGCAAAGGTGCCAGCGGGGAAAAGTGTGGTTGGTCCTCACTGCCTCCTGGAACCCCTTCAAATGCCCCAGACAATTTGGCCCTCTCTGCTTTCCTGCGCACTCTAGCCTCAAAAGCACCTTTTTTCAATATCAGCGCTGTTTGGAGCAAAAAAGACAAACGTCCAGCTTTTGCTGCCACAGCAAAGGTGCCAGCGGGGAAAAGTGATGCTGGTCCTCACTGCCTCCTGGAACCCCTTCAAATGCCCCAGACAATTTGGCCCTCTCTGCTTTCCTGCGCACTCTAGCCTCAAAAGCACCTTTTTTCACTTTCGGCGCCCTCCGGAGCAAAAAAGACAAACGTCCAGCTTTTGCTGCCACAGCAAAGGTGCCAGCGGGGAAAAGTGATGCTGGTCCTCACTGCCTCCTGGAACCCCTTCAAATGCCCCAGACAATTTGGCCCTCTCTGCTTTCCTGCGCACTCTAGCCTCAAAAGCACCTTTTTTCACTTTCGGCGCCCCCCAGAAGAAAAAAAAAAAACGTCCAGCTTTTGCTGCCACAGCAAAGGTGCCAGCGGGGAAAAGTGATGCTGGTCCTCACTGCCTCCTGGAACCCCTTCAAATGCCCCAGACAATTTGGCCCTCTCTGCTTTCCTGCGCACTCTAGCCTCAAAAACACCTTTTTTCACTTTTGGCGCTCTTCGGAGCAAAAAAGACAAACGTCCAGCTTTTGCTGCCACAGCAAAGGTGCCAGCGGGGAAAAGTCATGCTGGTCCTCACTGCCTCCTGGAACCCCTTCAAATGCCCCAGACAATTTGGCCCTCTCTGCTTTCCTGCGCACTCTAGCCTCAAAAACACCGGTTTTCACTTTCGGCGCCCTCCGGAGGAAAAAAGACAAACGTCCAGCTTTTGCTGCCACAACAAAGGTGCCAGCGGGGAAAAGTGATGCTGGTCCTCACTGCCTCCTGGAACCCCTTCAAATGCCCCAGACAATTTGGCCCTCTCTGCTTTCCTGCGCACTCTAGCCTCAAAAGCACCTTTTTTCACTATCAGCGCCCTCCGGAGGAAAAAAGACAAACGTCCAGCTTTTGCTGCCACAGCAAAGGTGCCAGCGGGGAAAAGTCATGCTGGTCCTCACTGCCTCCTGGAACCCCTTCAAATGCCCCAGACAATTTGGCCCTCTCTGCTTTCCTGCGCACTCTAGCCTCAAAAGCACCTTTTTTCACTTTCGGCGCCCCCCAGAGGAAAAAAGACAAACGTCCAGCTTTTGCTGCTACAGCAAAGGTGCCAGCGGGGAAAAGTCATGCTGGTCCTCACTGCCTCCTGGAACCCCTTCAAATGCCCCAGACAATTTGGCCCTCTCTGCTTTCCTGCGCACTCTAGCCTCAAAAACACCGGTTTTCACTTTCGGCGCCCCCCAGAGGAAAAAAGACAAACGTCCAGCTTTTGCTGCCACAGCAAAGGTGCCAGCGGGGAAAAGTGATGCTGGTCCTCACTGCCTCCTGGAACCCCGTCAAATGCCCCAGACAATTTGGCCCTCTCTGCTTTCCTGCGCACTCTAGCCTCAAAAACACCGGTTTTCACTTTCAGCGCTGGTTGGAGCAAAAAAGACAAACGTCCAGCTTTTGCTGCCACAGCAAAGGTGCCAGCGGGGAACAGTGATGCTGGTCCTCACTGCCTCCTGGAACCCCTTCAAATGCCCCAGACAATTTGGCCCTCTCTGCTTTCCTGCGCACTCTAGCCTCAAAAACACCGGTTTTCACTTTCGGCGCCCCCCAGAGGAAAAAAGACAAACGTCCAGCTTTTGCTGCCACAGCAAAGGTGCCAGCGGGGAAAAGTGATGCTGGTCCTCACTGCCTCCTGGAACCCCTTCAAATGCCCCAGACAATTTGGCCCTCTCTGCTTTCCTGCGCACTCTAGCCTCAAAAGCACCCTTTTTCACTTTCGGCGCCCCCCAGAAGAAAAAAAAAAAAACGTCCAGCTTTTGCTGCCACAGCAAAGGTGCCAGCGGGGAAAAGTGATGCTGGTCCTCACTGCCTCCTGGAACCCCTTCAAATGCCCCAGACAATTTGGCCCTCTCTGCTTTCCTGCGCACTCTAGCCTCAAAAGCACCTTTTTTCACTTTCGGCGCCCTCCGGAGGAAAAAAGACAAACGTCCAGCTTTTGCTGCCACAGCAAAGGTGCCAGCGGGGAAAAGTCATGCTGGTCCTCACTGCCTCCTGGAACCCCTTCAAATGCCCCAGACAATTTGGCCCTCTCTGCTTTCCTGCGCACTCTAGCCTCAAAAGCACCTTTTTTCACTTTCGGCGCCCCCCAGAGGAAAAAAGACAAACGTCCAGCTTTTGCTGCCACAGCAAAGGTGCCAGCGGGGAAAAGTGATGCTGGTCCTCACTGCCTCCTGGAACCCCTTCAAATGCCCCAGACAATTTGGCCCTCTCTGCTTTCCTGCGCACTCTAGCCTCAAAAGCACCTTTTTTCACTTTCGGCGCCCTCCGGAGCAAAAAAGACAAACGTCCAGCTTTTGCTGCCACAGCAAAGGTGCCAGCGGGGAAAAGTGATGCTGGTCCTCACTGCCTCCTGGAACCCCTTCAAATGCCCCAGACAATTTGGCCCTCTCTGCTTTCCTGCGCACTCTAGCCTCAAAAACACAGGTTTTCACTTTCGGCGCCCTCCGGAGGAAAAAAGACAAACGTCCAGCTTTTGCTGCCACAACAAAGGTGCCAGCGGGGAAAAGTGATGCTGGTCCTCACTGCCTCCTGGAACCCCTTCAAATGCCCCAGACAATTTGGCCCTCTCTGCTTTCCTGCGCACTCTAGCCTCAAAAGCACCTTTTTTCACTATCAGCGCCCTCCGGAGGAAAAAAGACAAACGTCCAGCTTTTGCTGCCACAGCAAAGGTGCCAGCGGGGAAAAGTGATGCTGGTCCTCACTGCCTCCTGGAACCCCTTCAAATGCCCCAGACAATTTGGCCCTCTCTGCTTTCCTGCGCACTCTAGCCTCAAAAGCACCTTTTTTCACTTTCGGCGCCCCCCAGAGGAAAAAAGACAAACGTCCAGCTTTTGCTGCCACAGCAAAGGTGCCAGCGGGGAAAAGTGATGCTGGTCCTCACTGCCTCCTGGAACCCCTTCAAATGCCCCACACAATTTGGCCCTCTCTGCTTTCCTGCGCACTCTAGCCCTAAAAGCACCTTTTTTCACTTTCGGCGCCCTCCGGAGGAAAAAAGACAAACGTCCAGCTTTTGCTGCCACAGCAAAGGTGCCAGCGGGGAAAAGTGATGCTGGTCCTCACTGCCTCCTGGAACCCCTTCAAATGCCCCAGACAATTTGGCCCTCTCTGCTTTCCTGCGCACTCTAGCCTCAAAAACACCGGTTTTCACTTTCGGCGCCCCCCAGAGGAAAAAAGACAAACGTCCAGCTTTTGCTGCCACAGCAAAGGTGCCAGCGGGGAAAAGTGATGCTGGTCCTCACTGCCTCCTGGAACCCCTTCAAATGCCCCAGACAATTTGGCCCTCTCTGCTTTCCTGCGCACTCTAGCCTCAAAAACACCGGTTTTCACTTTCGGCGCCCTCCGGAGGAAAAAAGACAAACGTCCAGCTTTTGCTGCCACAACAAAGGTGCCAGCGGGGAAAAGTGATGCTGGTCCTCACTGCCTCCTGGAACCCCTTCAAATGCCCCAGACAATTTGGCCCTCTCTGCTTTCCTGCGCACTCTAGCCTCAAAAGCACCTTTTTTCACTATCAGCGCCCTCCGGAGGAAAAAAGACAAACGTCCAGCTTTTGCTGCCACAGCAAAGGTGCCAGCGGGGAAAAGTCATGCTGGTCCTCACTGCCTCCTGGAACCCCTTCAAATGCCCCAGACAATTTGGCCCTCTCTGCTTTCCTGCGCACTCTAGCCTCAAAAGCACCTTTTTTCACTTTCGGCGCCCCCCAGAGGAAAAAAGACAAACGTCCAGCTTTTGCTGCCACAGCAAAGGTGCCAGCGGGGAAAAGTGATGCTGGTCCTCACTGCCTCCTGGAACCCCTTCAAATGCCCCAGACAATTTGGCCCTCTCTGCTTTCCTGCGCACTCTAGCCTCAAAAACACCGGTTTTCACTTTCGGCGCCCCCCAGAGGAAAAAAGACAAACGTCCAGCTTTTGCTGCCACAGCAAAGGTGCCAGCGGGGAAAAGTGATGCTGGTCCTCACTGCCTCCTGGAACCCCTTCAAATGCCCCAGACAATTTGGCCCTCTCTGCTTTCCTGCGCACTCTAGCCTCAAAAACACCGGTTTTCACTTTTGGCGCCCCCCAGAGGAAAAAAGACAAACGTCCAGCTTTTGCTGCCACAGCAAAGGTGCCAGCGGGGAAAAGTGATGCTGGTCCTCACTGCCTCCTGGAACCCCGTCAAATGCCCCAGACAATTTGGCCCTCTCTGCTTTCCTGCGCACTCTAGCCTCAAAAACACCGGTTTTCACTTTCAGCGCTGTTTGGAGCAAAAAAGACAAACGTCCAGCTTTTGCTGCCACAGCAAAGGTGCCAGCGGGGAAAAGTGATGCTGGTCCTCACTGCCTCCTGGAACCCCTTCAAATGCCCCAGACAATTTGGCCCTCTCTGCTTTCCTGCGCACTCTAGCCTCAAAAACACCGGTTTTCACTTTCGGCGCCCCCCAGAGGAAAAAAGACAAACGTCCAGCTTTTGCTGCCACAGCAAAGGTGCCAGCGGGGAAAAGTGATGCTGGTCCTCACTGCCTCCTGGAACCCCTTCAAATGCCCCAGACAATTTGGCCCTCTCTGCTTTCCTGCGCACTCTAGCCTCAAAAGCACCTTTTTTCACTTTCGGCGCCCCCCACAAGAAAAAAAAAAAACGTCCAGCTTTTGCTGCCACAGCAAAGGTGCCAGCGGGGAAAAGTGATGCTGGTCCTCACTGCCTCCTGGAACCCCTTCAAATGCCCCAGACAATTTGGCCCTCTCTGCTTTCCTGCGCACTCTAGCCTCAAAAGCACCTTTTTTCACTTTCGGCGCCCTCCGGAGCAAAAAAGACAAACGTCCAGCTTTTGCTGCCACAGCAAAGGTGCCAGCGGGGAAAAGTGATGCTGGTCCTCACTGCCTCCTGGAACCCCTTCAAATGCCCCAGACAATTTGGCCCTCTCTACTTTCCTGCGCACTCTAGCCTCAAAAGCACCTTTTTTCACTTTCGGCGCCCCCCAGAGGAAAAAAGACAAACGTCCAGCTTTTGCTGCCACAGCAAAGGTGCCAGCGGGGAAAAGTGATGCTGGTCCTCACTGCCTCCTGGAACCCCTTCAAATGCCCCAGACAATTTGGCCCTCTCTGCTTTCCTGCGGACTCTAGCCTCAAAAGCACCTTTTTTCACTTTTGGCGCTCTTCGGAGCAAAAAAGACAAACGTCCAGCTTTTGCTGCCACAGCAAAGGTGCCAGCGGGGAAAAGTGATGCTGGTCCTCACTGCCTCCTGGAACCCCTTCAAATGCCCCAGACAATTTGGCCCTCTCTGCTTTCCTGCGCACTCTAGCCTCAAAAACACCGGTTTTCACTTTCGGCGCCCTCCGGAGGAAAAAAGACAAACGTCCAGCTTTTGCTGCCACAACAAAGGTGCCAGCGGGGAAAAGTGATGCTGGTCCTCACTGCCTCCTGGAACCCCTTCAAATGCCCCAGACAATTTGGCCCTCTCTGCTTTCCTGCGCACTCTAGCCTCAAAAGCACCTTTTTTCACTATCAGCGCCCTCCGGAGGAAAAAAGACAAACGTCCAGCTTTTGCTGCCACAGCAAAGGTGCCAGCGGGGAAAAGTCATGCTGGTCCTCACTGCCTCCTGGAACCCCTTCAAATGCCCCAGACAATTTGGCCCTCTCTGCTTTCCTGCGCACTCTAGCCTCAAAAGCACCTTTTTTCACTTTCGGCGCCCCCCAGAGGAAAAAAGACAAACGTCCAGCTTTTGCTGCCACAGCAAAGGTGCCAGCGGGGAAAAGTGATGCTGGTCCTCACTGCCTCCTGGAACCCCTTCAAATGCCCCAGACAATTTGGCCCTCTCTGCTTTCCTGCGCACTCTAGCCTCAAAAACACCGGTTTTCACTTTCGGCGCCCCCCAGAGGAAAAAAGACAAACGTCCAGCTTTTGCTGCCACAGCAAAGGTGCCAGCGGGAAAAGTGATGCTGGTCCTCACTGCCTCCTGGAACCCCGTCAAATGCCCCAGACAATTTGGCCCTCTCTGCTTTCCTGCGCACTCTAGCCTCAAAAACACCGGTTTTCACTTTCAGCGCTGTTTGGAGCAAAAAAGACAAACGTCCAGCTTTTGCTGCCACAGCAAAGGTGCCAGCGGGGAAAAGTGATGCTGGTCCTCACTGCCTCCTGGAACCCCTTCAAATGCCCCAGACAATTTGGCCCTCTCTGCTTTCCTGCGCACTCTAGCCTCAAAAACACCGGTTTTCACTTTCGGCGCCCCCCAGAGGAAAAAAGACAAACGTCCAGCTTTTGCTGCCACAGCAAAGGTGCCAGCGGGGAAAAGTGATGCTGGTCCTCACTGCCTCCTGGAACCCCTTCAAATGCCCCAGACAATTTGGCCCTCTCTGCTTTCCTGCGCACTCTAGCCTCAAAAGCACCCTTTTTCAATTTCGGCGCCCCCCAGAAGAAAAAAAAAAAACGTCCAGCTTTTGCTGCCACAGCAAAGGTGCCAGCGGGGAAAAGTGATGCTGGTCCTCACTGCCTCCTGGAACCCCTTCAAATGCCCCAGACAATTTGGCCCTCTCTGCTTTCCTGCGCACTCTAGCCTCAAAAGCACCTTTTTTCACTTTCGGCGCCCTCCGGAGGAAAAAAGACAAACGTCCAGCTTTTGCTGCCACAGCAAAGGTGCCAGCGGGGAAAAGTGATGCTGGTCCTCACTGCCTCCTGGAACCCCTTCAAATGCCCCAGACAATTTGGCCCTCTCTGCTTTCCTGCGATCTCTAGCCTCAAAAGCACCTTTTTTCACTTTCGGCGCCCCCCAGAGGAAAAAAGACAAACGTCCAGCTTTTGCTGCCACAGCAAAGGTGCCAGCGGGGAAAAGTGATGCTGGTCCTCACTGCCTCCTGGAACCCCTTCAAATGCCCCAGACAATTTGGCCCTCTCTGCTTTCCTGCGCACTCTAGCCTCAAAAGCACCTTTTTTCACTTTCGGCGCCCTCCGGAGCAAAAAAGACAAACGTCCAGCTTTTGCTGCCACAGCAAAGGTGCCAGCGGGGAAAAGTCATGCTGGTCCTCACTGCCTCCTGGAACCCCTTCAAATGCCCCAGACAATTTGGCCCTCTCTGCTTTCCTGCGCACTCTAGCCTCAAAAACACAGGTTTTCACTTTCGGCGCCCTCCGGAGGAAAAAAGACAAACGTCCAGCTTTTGCTGCCACAACAAAGGTGCCAGCGGGGAAAAGTGATGCTGGTCCTCACTGCCTCCTGGAACCCCTTCAAATGCCCCAGACAATTTGGCCCTCTCTGCTTTCCTGCGCACTCTAGCCTCAAAAGCACCTTTTTTCACTATCAGCGCCCTCCGGAGGAAAAAAGACAAACGTCCAGCTTTTGCTGCCACAGCAAAGGTGCCAGCGGGGAAAAGTGATGCTGGTCCTCACTGCCTCCTGGAACCCCTTCAAATGCCCCAGACAATTTGGCCCTCTCTGCTTTCCTGCGCACTCTAGCCTCAAAAGCACCTTTTTTCACTTTCGGCGCCCCCCAGAGGAAAAAAGACAAACGTCCAGCTTTTGCTGCCACAGCAAAGGTGCCAGCGGGGAAAAGTCATGCTGGTCCTCACTGCCTCCTGGAACCCCTTCAAATGCCCCAGACAATTTGGCCCTCTCTGCTTTCCTGCGCACTCTAGCCTCAAAAACACCTTTTTTTCACTATCAGCGCCCTCCGGAGGAAAAAAGACAAACGTCCAGCTTTTGCTGCCACAGCAAAGGTGCCAGCGGGGAAAAGTGATGCTGGTCCTCACTGCCTCCTGGAACCCCTTCAAATGCCCCAGACAATTTGGCCCTCTCTACTTTCCTGCGCACTCTAGCCTCAAAAGCACCTTTTTTCACTTTCGGCGCCCCCCAGAGGAAAAAAGACAAACGTCCAGCTTTTGCTGCCACAGCAAAGGTGCCAGCGGGGAAAAGTGATGCTGGTCCTCACTGCCTCCTGGAACCCCTTCAAATGCCCCAGACAATTTGGCCCTCTCTGCTTTCCTGCGGACTCTAGCCTCAAAAGCACCTTTTTTCACTTTTGGCGCTCTCCGGAGCAAAAAAGACAAACGTCCAGCTTTTGCTGCCACAGCAAAGGTGCCAGCGGGGAAAAGTGATGCTGGTCCTCACTGCCTCCTGGAACCCCTTCAAATGCCCCAGACAATTTGGCCCTCTCTGCTTTCCTGCGCACTCTAGCCTCAAAAGCACCTTTTTTCACTTTTGGCGCTCTCCGGAGCAAAAAAGACAAACGTCCAGCTTTTGCTGCCACAGCAAAGGTGCCAGCGGGGAAAAGTGATGCTGGTCCTCACTGCCTCCTGGAACCCCTTCAAATGCCCCAGACAATTTGGCCCTCTCTGCTTTCCTGCGCACTCTAGCCTCAAAAGCACCTTTTTTCACTTTCGGCGCCCTCCGGAGGAAAAAAGACAAACGTCCAGCTTTTGCTGCCACAGCAAAGGTGCCAGCGGGGAAAAGTGATGCTGGTCCTCACTGCCTCCTGGAACCCCTTCAAATGCCCCAGACAATTTGGCCCTCTCTGCTTTCCTGCGCACTCTAGCCTCAAAAGCACCTTTTTTCACTTTCGGCGCCCCCCAGAAGAAAAAAAGACAAACGTCCAGCTTTTGCTGCCACAGCAAAGGTGCCAGCGGGGAAAAGTCATGCTGGTCCTCACTGCCTCCTGGAACCCCTTCAAATGCCCCAGACAATTTGGCCCTCTCTGCTTTCCTGCGGACTCTAGCCTCAAAAGCACCTTTTTTCACTTTTGGCGCTCTCCGGAGCAAAAAAGACAAACGTCCAGCTTTTGCTGCCACAGCAAAGGTGCCAGCGGGGAAAAGTGATGCTGGTCCTCACTGCCTCCTGGAACCCCTTCAAATGCCCCAGACAATTTGGCCCTCTCTGCTTTCCTGCGCACTCTAGCTTCAAAAGCACCTTTTTTCACTTTCGGCGCCCTCCGGAGCAAAAAAGACAAACGTCCAGCTTTTGCTGCCACAGCAAAGGTGCCAGCGGGGAAAAGTGATGCTGGTCCTCACTGCCTCCTGGAACCCCTTCAAATGCCCCAGACAATTTGGCCCTCTCTGCTTTCCTGCGCACTCTAGCCTCACAAGCACCTTTTTTCACTTTCGGCGCCCCCCAGAGGAAAAAAGACAAACGTCCAGCTTTTGCTGCCACAGCAAAGGTGCCAGCGGGGAAAAGTGTGGTTGGTCCTCACTGCCTCCTGGAACCCCTTCAAATGCCCCAGACAATTTGGCCCTCTCTGCTTTCCTGCGCACTCTAGCCTCAAAAGCACCTTTTTTCACTATCAGCGCTGTTTGGAGCAAAAAAGACAAACGTCCAGCTTTTGCTGCCACAGCAAAGGTGCCAGCGGGGAAAAGTGATGCTGGTCCTCACTGCCTCCTGGAACCCCTTCAAATGCCCCAGACAATTTGGCCCTCTCTGCTTTCCTGCGCACTCTAGCCTCAAAAGCACCTTTTTTCACTTTCGGCGCCCTCCGGAGCAAAAAAGACAAACGTCCAGCTTTTGCTGCCACAGCAAAGGTGCCAGCGGGGAAAAGTGATGCTGGTCCTCACTGCCTCCTGGAACCCCTTCAAATGCCCCAGACAATTTGGCCCTCTCTGCTTTCCTGCGCACTCTAGCCTCAAAAGCACCTTTTTTCACTTTCGGCGCCCCCCAGAGGAAAAAAGACAAACGTCCAGCTTTTGCTGCCACAGCAAAGGTGCCAGCGGGGAAAAGTGATGCTGGTCCTCACTGCCTCCTGGAACCCCTTCAAATGCCCCAGACAATTTGGCCCTCTCTGCTTTCCTGCGCACTCTAGCCCTAAAAGCACCTTTTTTCACTTTCGGCGCCCTCTGGAGGAAAAAAGACAAACGTCCAGCTTTTGCTGCCACAGCAAAGGTGCCAGCGGGGAAAAGTGATGCTGGTCCTCACTGCCTCCTGGAACCCCTTCAAATGCCCCAGACAATTTGGCCCTCTCTACTTTCCTGCGCACTCTAGCCTCAAAAGCACCTTTTTTCACTTTCGGCGCCCCCCAGAGGAAAAAAGACAAACG
Organism: Vanellus vanellus; assembly: GCF_965231255.1. Taxonomy (NCBI): domain Eukaryota; kingdom Metazoa; phylum Chordata; class Aves; order Charadriiformes; family Charadriidae; genus Vanellus; species Vanellus vanellus. The sequence continues at coordinate 127,018 of NW_028127557.1, forward strand.
TCCAGCTTTTGCTGCCACAGCAAAGGTGCCAGCGGGGAAAAGTCATGCTGGTCCTCACTGCCTCCTGGAACCCCTTCAAATGCCCCAGACAATTTGGCCCTCTCTGCTTTCCTGCGCACTCTAGCCTCAAAAGCACCTTTTTTCACTATCAGCGCCCTCCGGAGGAAAAAAGACAAACGTCCAGCTTTTGCTGCCACAGCAAAGGTGCCAGCGGGGAAAAGTGATGCTGGTCCTCACTGCCTCCTGGAACCCCTTCAAATGCCCCAGACAATTTGGCCCTCTCTGCTTTCCTGCGCACTCTAGCCTCAAAAGCACCTTTTTTCACTTTCGGCGCCCTCCGGAGGAAAAAAGACAAACGTCCAGCTTTTGCTGCCACAGCAAAGGTGCCAGCGGGGAAAAGTGATGCTGGTCCTCACTGCCTCCTGGAACCCCTTCAAATGCCCCAGACAATTTGGCCCTCTCTGCTTTCCTGCGCACTCTAGCCTCAAAAGCACCTTTTTTCACTTTCGGCGCCCCCCAGAGGAAAAAAGACAAACGTCCAGCTTTTGCTGCCACAGCAAAGGTGCCAGCGGGGAAAAGTCATGCTGGTCCTCACTGCCTCCTGGAACCCCTTCAAATGCCCCAGACAATTTGGCCCTCTCTGCTTTCCTGCGGACTCTAGCCTCAAAAGCACCTTTTTTCACTTTTGACGCTCTCCGGAGCAAAAAAGACAAACGTCCAGCTTTTGCTGCCACAGCAAAGGTGCCAGCGGGGAAAAGTGATGCTGGTCCTCACTGCCTCCTGGAACCCCTTCAAATGCCCCAGACAATTTGGCCCTCTCTGCTTTCCTGCGCACTCTAGCCTCAAAAGCACCTTTTTTCACTTTCGGCGCCCTCCGGAGCAAAAAAGACAAACGTCCAGCTTTTGCTGCCACAGCAAAGGTGCCAGCGGGGAAAAGTGATGCTGGTCCTCACTGCCTCCTGGAACCCCTTCAAATGCCCCAGACAATTTGGCCCTCTCTGCTTTCCTGCGCACTCTAGCCTCAAAAGCACCTTTTTTCACTTTCGGCGCCCCCCAGAGGAAAAAAGACAAACGTCCAGCTTTTGCTGCCACAGCAAAGGTGCCAGCGGGGAAAAGTGATGCTGGTCCTCACTGCCTCCTGGAACCCCTTCAAATGCCCCAGACAATTTGGCCCTCTCTGCTTTCCTGCGGACTCTAGCCTCACAAGCACCTTTTTTCACTTTCGGCGCCCCCCAGAGGAAAAAAGACAAACGTCCAGCTTTTGCTGCCACAACAAAGGTGCCAGCGGGGAAAAGTGATGCTGGTCCTCACTGCCTCCTGGAACCCCTTCAAATGCCCCAGACAATTTGGCCCTCTCTGCTTTCCTGCGCACTCTAGCCTCAAAAGCACCTTTTTTCACTATCAGCGCCCTCCGGAGGAAAAAAAGACAAACGTCCAGCTTTTGCTGCCACAGCAAAGGTGCCAGCGGGGAAAAGTCATGCTGGTCCTCACTGCCTCCTGGAACCCCTTCAAATGCCCCAGACAATTTGGCCCTCTCTGCTTTCCTGCGCACTCTAGCCTCAAAAGCACCTTTTTTCACTTTCGGCGCCCCCAGAAGAAAAAAAAAAAACGTCCAGCTTTTGCTGCCACAGCAAAGGTGCCAGCGGGGAAAAGTGATGCTGGTCCTCACTGCCTCCTGGAACCCCTTCAAATGCCCCAGACAATTTGGCCCTCTCTGCTTTCCTGCGCACTCTAGCCTCAAAAACACCGGTTTTCACTTTCGGCGCCCCCCAGAGGAAAAAAGACAAACGTCCAGCTTTTGCTGCCACAGCAAAGGTGCCAGCGGGGAAAAGTGATGCTGGTCCTCACTGCCTCCTGGAACCCCTTCAAATGCCCCAGACAATTTGGCCCTCTCTGCTTTCCTGCGCACTCTAGCCTCAAAAACACCGGTTTTCACTTTCGGCGCCCCCCAGAGGAAAAAAGACAAACGTCCAGCTTTTGCTGCCACAGCAAAGGTGCCAGCGGGGAAAAGTGATGCTGGTCCTCACTGCCTCCTGGAACCCCTTCAAATGCCCCAGACAATTTGGCCCTCTCTGCTTTCCTGCGCACTCTAGCCTCAAAAGCACCTTTTTTCACTTTCGGCGCCCCCCAGAGGAAAAAAGACAAACGTCCAGCTTTTGCTGCCACAGCAAAGGTGCCAGCGGGGAAAAGTCATGCTGGTCCTCACTGCCTCCTGGAAAACCCGTGGCTGCTTCAAATGCCCCAGACAATTTGGCCCTCTCTGCTTTCCTGCGGACTCTAGCCTCACAAGCACCTTTTTTCACTTTCGGCGCCCCCAGAGGAAAAAAGACAAACGTCCAGCTTTTGCTGCCACAGCAAAGGTGCCAGCGGGGAAAAGTGTGGTTGGTCCCTCACTGCCTCCTGGAGCCCCAGACAATTTGGCCCTCTCTGCTTTCCTGCGCACTCTAGCCTCAAAAGCACCTTTTTTCAATATCAGCGCTGTTTGGAGCAAAAAAGACAAACGTCCAGCTTTTGCTGCCACAGCAAAGGTGCCAGCGGGGAAAAGTGATGCTGGTCCTCACTGCCTCCTGGAACCCCTTCAAATGCCCCAGACAATTTGGCCCTCTCTGCTTTCCTGTGCACTCTAGCCTCAAAAGCACCTTTTTTCACTTTCGGCGCCCTCCGGAGCAAAAAAGACAAACGTCCAGCTTTTGCTGCCACAGCAAAGGTGCCAGCGGGGAAAAGTGATGCTGGTCCTCACTGCCTCCTGGAACCCCTTCAAATGCCCCAGACAATTTGGCCCTCTCTGCTTTCCTGCGGACTCTAGCCTCAAAAGCACCTTTTTTCACTTTCGGCGCCCCCCAGAGGAAAAAAGACAAACGTCCAGCTTTTGCTGCCACAGCAAAGGTGCCAGCGGGGAAAAGTGATGCTGGTCCTCACTGCCTCCTGGAACCCCTTCAAATGCCCCAGACAATTTGGCCCTCTCTGCTTTCCTGCGCACTCTAGCCCTAAAAGCACCTTTTTTCACTTTCGGCGCCCTCCGGAGGAAAAAAGACAAACGTCCAGCTTTTGCTGCCACAGCAAAGGTGCCAGCGGGGAAAAGTGATGCTGGTCCTCACTGCCTCCTGGAACCCCTTCAAATGCCCCAGACAATTTGGCCCTCTCTACTTTCCTGCGCACTCTAGCCTCAAAAGCACCTTTTTTCACTTTCGGCGCCCCCAGAGGAAAAAAGACAAACGTCCAGCTTTTGCTGCCACAGCAAAGGTGCCAGCGGGGGAAAAGTGATGCTGGTCCTCACTGCCTCCTGGAACCCCTTCAAATGCCCCAGACAATTTGGCCCTCTCTGCTTTCCTGCGCACTCTAGCCTCAAAAGCACCTTTTTTCACTATCAGCGCCCTCCGGAGGAAAAAAGACAAACGTCCAGCTTTTGCTGCCACAGCAAAGGTGCCAGCGGGGAAAAGTGATGCTGGTCCTCACTGCCTCCTGGAACCCCTTCAAATGCCCCAGACAATTTGGCCCTCTCTGCTTTCCTGCGCACTCTAGCCTCAAAAGCACCTTTTTTCACTTTCGGCGCCCTCCGGAGGAAAAAAGACAAACGTCCAGCTTTTGCTGCCACAGCAAAGGTGCCAGCGGGGAAAAGTGATGCTGGTCCTCACTGCCTCCTGGAACCCCTTCAAATGCCCCAGACAATTTGGCCCTCTCTGCTTTCCTGCGCACTCTAGCCTCAAAAGCACCTTTTTTCACTTTCGGCGCCCCCCAGAGGAAAAAAGACAAACGTCCAGCTTTTGCTGCCACAGCAAAGGTGCCAGCGGGGAAAAGTGATGCTGGTCCTCACTGCCTCCTGGAACCCCTTCAAATGCCCCAGACAATTTGGCCCTCTCTGCTTTCCTGCGGACTCTAGCCTCAAAAGCACCTTTTTTCACTTTTGACGCTCTCCGGAGCAAAAAAGACAAACGTCCAGCTTTTGCTGCCACAGCAAAGGTGCCAGCGGGGAAAAGTGATGCTGGTCCTCACTGCCTCCTGGAACCCCTTCAAATGCCCCAGACAATTTGGCCCTCTCTGCTTTCCTGCGCACTCTAGCCTCAAAAGCACCTTTTTTCACTTTCGGCGCCCTCCGGAGCAAAAAAGACAAACGTCCAGCTTTTGCTGCCACAGCAAAGGTGCCAGCGGGGAAAAGTGATGCTGGTCCTCACTGCCTCCTGGAACCCCTTCAAATGCCCCAGACAATTTGGCCCTCTCTGCTTTCCTGCGCACTCTAGCCTCACAAGCACCTTTTTTCACTTTCGGCGCCCCCCAGAGGAAAAAAGACAAACGTCCAGCTTTTGCTGCCACAGCAAAGGTGCCAGCGGGGAAAAGTGATGCTGGTCCTCACTGCCTCCTGGAACCCCTTCAAATGCCCCAGACAATTTGGCCCTCTCTGCTTTCCTGCGGACTCTAGCCTCACAAGCACCTTTTTTCACTTTCGGCGCCCCCCAGAGGAAAAAAGACAAACGTCCAGCTTTTGCTGCCACAGCAAAGGTGCCAGCGGGGAAAAGTGTGGTTGGTCCTCACTGCCTCCTGGAACCCCTTCAAATGCCCCAGACAATTTGGCCCTCTCTGCTTTCCTGCGCACTCTAGCCTCAAAAGCACCTTTTTTCACTATCAGCGCTGTTTGGAGCAAAAAAGACAAACGTCCAGCTTTTGCTGCCACAGCAAAGGTGCCAGCGGGGAAAAGTGATGCTGGTCCTCACTGCCTCCTGGAACCCCTTCAAATGCCCCAGACAATTTGGCCCTCTCTGCTTTCCTGCGCACTCTAGCCTCAAAAGCACCTTTTTTCACTTTCGGCGCCCTCCGGAGCAAAAAAGACAAACGTCCAGCTTTTGCTGCCACAGCAAAGGTGCCAGCGGGGAAAAGTCATGCTGGTCCTCACTGCCTCCTGGAACCCCTTCAAATGCCCCAGACAATTTGGCCCTCTCTGCTTTCCTGCGCACTCTAGCCTCAAAAACACAGGTTTTCACTTTCGGCGCCCTCCGGAGGAAAAAAGACAAACGTCCAGCTTTTGCTGCCACAACAAAGGTGCCAGCGGGGAAAAGTGATGCTGGTCCTCACTGCCTCCTGGAACCCCTTCAAATGCCCCAGACAATTTGGCCCTCTCTGCTTTCCTGCGCACTCTAGCCTCAAAAGCACCTTTTTTCACTATCAGCGCCCTCCGGAGGAAAAAAGACAAACGTCCAGCTTTTGCTGCCACAGCAAAGGTGCCAGCGGGGAAAAGTGATGCTGGTCCTCACTGCCTCCTGGAACCCCTTCAAATGCCCCAGACAATTTGGCCCTCTCTACTTTCCTGCGCACTCTAGCCTCAAAAGCACCTTTTTTCACTTTCGGCGCCCCCCAGAGGAAAAAAGACAAACGTCCAGCTTTTGCTGCCACAGCAAAGGTGCCAGCGGGGAAAAGTGATGCTGGTCCTCACTGCCTCCTGGAACCCCTTCAAATGCCCCAGACAATTTGGCCCTCTCTGCTTTCCTGCGCACTCTAGCCTCAAAAACACCTTTTTTTCACTATCAGCGCCCTCCGGAGCAAAAAAGACAAACGTCCAGCTTTTGCTGCCACAGCAAAGGTGCCAGCGGGGAAAAGTCATGCTGGTCCTCACTGCCTCCTGGAACC